>NC_056738.1:567761066-567821066 GCF_019279795.1 Protopterus annectens | reverse complement strand
CTCTGGAGCCTTGAACCAGATCTCAGTTACTGCACAGATATCGATGTTCTCCATTTTTAGGAGTGCCTCGAGAGAGTGCATTTTGAGGTTTAGACTTCTAGTATTGAGTATCATTACTTTCAAATTTTGCATGCGTGTACTTGTTACGGTGGTGGTTTTGTCCTTTGAACTTTGCCAAAAAGGCACTATAGGGGTGGCAAAAGCCTTAGCCAGTAAACTGAATCCCAGGGGTGACATAATGTTGTCCCGGGCAGACAGCTACTGGATCCCCTTTGAATGACACCAGAAGCTTAGCCAACTGTTGAAGTCAGTCATTTATCCTTATATTGTGGTATCATTCTGGGCAAAGGCAGGATGCTACTCAGGGCTAGGGTCATACCTGCCTGGGCCACATGATCCAAGAGCTCTTCCATGTCTCTTTTCATGTAGTCCAGTGAGGTATGTCTCAAGTCATTCACTCCAACATGGACAATGACAGAGTCATATTTGTACTTGTTGTGGAGTGACTTGAGTGCTTGAGTTATGCGGTGGATCCTGGCACCTGACAGGCAGCTCACTGTAATTTTCTCATTTTTCAGCCTGGTGAGTGGGACATCAGTGTGCCTGACTATAGAGTCACCTATGACTAAAGTGTTAGGTAAGTTGTCTTGCCTTAGGGGCTGTTGCTGGGTGGCACACTGGTGTTGTGAGCTATGTGACACTTTTGTTGTGACTGGTGTTTGTTTGCATTTCAGCTTCGGAGGTCCTTGTTGCTTGGGCAGGTTACAGTTAAGGGCTTCCGCATATGTGGATTTAGTGTTGCTATGTGTGGGTGTTGGTGGTGTGAGTTTAGAAGGGCTATTTGTTGCTTGAGGTGTAGTGCGGGTGTTAACCTTCTCCTCTTGACTGCCTAGCACAATCTTGGGTGGAGAGAGTGTTGCTTCCCATTTGGCTATGTAAGTGCATCTCTCACAGGTTGTGGTGTTGGGTGGTAGGAGGAGAGGGTTGTCTGTGTGCATGAGGCAATTGCTGCATTGCCCCAGTATGCCCAGATTCACCAGGTGGACAGGAGAAATCAAAGGAAGCTGACCCTTGGACATGCCTGGTTTGGTGCTTTTTTAAGTACAGGAGCTGTTTTCCCTTACCTTACCAAGGTACTTTGCAATTACAGGCTGTTTAGTGCCTGTGAATTATTTCTCATTATTAATAAAGAGCGTTGAGTGCTTGTATCAGTTTAAGGCTTCCTAGTGCTTTCCAGCAGGTATTAGACCAAGTGCTAGTCACAGGGATGCTTAAAGGTAACATGAAAAAAAATGGTTTATCCTAAACACTGCAGTGTGCACTAGAGAAGTTAGATGTGAAAGTAGGTAACTTGAGTTTTACCTGTCTAAAAAGTTAAGTTTTAGTGGAGAGTCACTATTTTTAAAACAGCAAGATAGATTGAAAGGGGGTGATCACTTCTGTATTCCAGTACTGGCTAATAAATTTAAATAGTTGAAGGGGAGTGATTTCACAAAATGATAATTTTGTGCTTACTCACACAAGCCAGTGAAAGCAGAGAGGAAATGAGATATATGGTCAAATTAACATAAGATGCAGGCAGCTAAAATGACAGTGGTAAAGCTCTGAAATGTTTTATTTTACCCCTTAAATAGAAGGTTTAGTTGCTAGCTCCACCCCTTCAGTTCACAAATGATTAACCTTAAGTGACCTCTTCTGTCTTATGTATGAGTCCTTAATTGATCAGTTCTGTTTTCTGCCTGACTCACAAGAAACAAAGCTGTGGTGTCTTTTGAAGTTTTAATATACAGTTAAAAGCAGAACACAAGCAAAACACAAGGTAATGAAAACAAATCACAGCACTCAAAATATAAAAAGGCAATAAACCAATGCAAAATACAACAAATAAAAAGCAAACCAACCTTTCCCTCACAGCAAAGTGTAGCAGAGTCTGGGTGAGACTTTCCAATAAAAGCCTAGTGAACAAAGTGTTCATGTCTTCCATTCCTCATGCCTCCTTTTTATGCATGTTTTGTGGCACTTATCTTTGTTCTTATTTAAGGATTGCTGAGGAAGTTAGAATTCTCTTTGCTAAAATGCTAATGGCCAATACTGAACAACGAACCAAGGCCACCATATTGTTAAGATGAGGCCTGGTCAGCAGGCAGCAGAAGCAGTACTGCAAAAGGGAGATCCTCTGGTAAAGAAAGCTCAAAGGAAGCCCAGAAAGAATCTAACAGTTCATTTCATAAACTCATACCTATTTGAGCTTCTCCAGGTAATAAGGTTCAGGTGAAGTATCATGGTTTGGTTGCAGGGTGAAAACAGCAAAATGATGAGTGCTTAGAAAGCATTATTGATGCACTCGGTAGTCAAAGGAGAATTAAGTTATTTGATTTGATGGTGAGCAAATGGACATCTTCTACTGCTGTTGTTGAAGGAGACTCAGATGAGGCCAGTTCCAGTAGCTCAGAAGGAGTTGGAACGTCATTCCTCTCTAGCCTTTATCATTATCAAAGTAACTGTAAAACACAGCTCCCTCACCTTCTTTGTTGTTTTGAGGAATGATCAGATGAATTGCCTCAGACTCCTTCTACTGTCCAACCAAGGTCATCCATTACTGGCCACGTCTGTCTTTCTGTTAAGAAGATTTAGAGATGAGATTTTGTGTAGGCTTTTTTAATTTGTTGGATCGAGCTGATATTTGATGTATAGTAGATGCAGATGATCTGGGATTGAAGGACCTCTCAGCAGTGTTATCAGTTTTGGCTAAGCAATGGTGACACTGTAGGACAGTTGGGTTTTAGAATTTATATATTTTATGGCCATTATTATTGAGAAGCAACCTGCTCATTTTTTAAACTATTATGGAGGCATATTGTTTGAAAGGGTATGATCAACAATTTAGGAAGTTGAAAGCAGTAAACAAGTACCTTACGTGGGATCAAAGACACACTAACATCTGTAATGGAGTTTTGTTTGACAGGTTAAGAATGCCCGGGCATAGTTGTGAAGATCTGGGTGTTTTCAAACAATAAATCCCTGTTGTTCCTTTGATAATGGTGGATTTGGACAGGTTTGTTCCCATTGTTGTGGTAAGCATCCAGGGTTAAAATGCTGGTTTATGGATGGATGGAGGAAAATGCAAGAATAATACTCTCCTTCTGGAAAGCAGGCCTTATAGAAAAGTAGACTCAGTGATGCAGTGGGGTCAGCCCCTTTTTGTGAAGGTAAGTGAGGCAATTCAATGTGTGGTTTTCAGTAGATTCCAGTACCAGTCCACCACAAAGGTGACTGAACTGGCTGACCTTTTAAGATAATAGCCTGATCAGTGAGCCAAACTGGAGTTGGCACAATGATTTTCAGTAGGTTTTCCTAGCAACTCACTGGCAGACACCAAGGTTTTCAATCAGAGAAACTTAAGTTCAGTTAGAGGAAGAGAGAACATTATAAGGGAGCTGTTGTCTAAGGAAGTCTCCAAAGGCAGGATCACGGGTCTATTTCATCTCCCCCTTCAAGCCTAATGGGTCATCCATTAATAATGGGATCATTAAGAAGGATGCCAGAGTTCAATATTCCTTTTTAGAGGATGACATTTGTACTATTTGGCAGTTTATGGTCCCTGGTTAGCTAAAGTTGCTTTTGAATTATTTTTCAGGCTAATCCTAGTTTCCCCATAGGACTGCACTTTTTGGAGATGCAATTCAATGTTTGTTTTCTTTGTTTACATGGCCATGCCATTGGGGTGTCTGGTGGCTTGTACTAACTTTGAGAAATTTAGTACAGGCCTTCAATGGTGCTGGGAGCAGAAACCCCTGGAGCAACATGCAATATACTATTTGGAGGTCTTTTTGATTGTATGAAAAGACAAACAGCATTCTTTGGTAGGCTTTATATCATTTCAGGATGTTTGTCAACAGCTGAGAGTGCCTTTTGCCAAAGAGAAGATAAAATCCCCTTTGAAGATTGATCACATTTTTAGCTATAGAGATTACAATAATTTCAGAATCCTTTAGATTGATGAATGATGAATACAAGTTAAGAGTTTCAAGGGGTCACATTCAATCATTCATATTGGCCAAGAAAGTTAAAGTCAGTCAGGTAATAGAACTGGACAGTTTGTTGAACTTTGCTTGCTGGGCTGTCATTCCAGGTAGGGCTTTTATCTGATCTGTGATTAACCTGCTGAGAGGTGGATATAATTAACGTCATAGGTTTAGGATAAGCAAGAAAGTAAAGGTGGATCTCTAACTAGAGTCCGTATTTTTAGCAGATTTTAATGGCAGGCTATTCTGGCAGGAAGACTGTGTGTCTAATGCAGCTTTGCAGTTGTTCACTGATACTTCAGGGGGATGTGGTAAGGGTGCATATTTCAATGGGCAGTGGTTTTCAGCTTCTTGACCCTAGAAATGAGGAAAGACATCACATTTTTAAACTTATGCTTATTTGAGCTGGCAGTTGCTGCAGAGGGTTAAGTTTGTGAGCTGTAGTTCCAGTAGTACATGGTTTGATTCCTTCCCCCTCATTTGCCTACTTTGTGACTTTGAGCAGGTCACTTTATCATACATTGCTCCCAGATCACCCCTAAAAATAGGACTCTGGGCCTACCTGGTTAACAAATGGGTATTATTTTGGTTGACATAGTCATGTGGCAAACAGAGCTACTAAACAAGAAGGTGATATTCCGATCTGATAACATGGTAATGGTGTAAATGTTGAACAGGAAGTCCTCCAAGTTAACTTGGGTACAGTCACTAATGAGACAGTTTGCGCTGTTTAGCTTACTTATTACCTTTTACAATTTGCATCAAAGCGCATTTCAGGATTTTGCAATCTTTAGACTGATCATTTTTCTAACTTGCAGATTGCCAGATTTTGGCAGTTGGCCACAGAATCAGAAGCTTATTGTCTGGTATTTTTGTGGTGGATTGTGGAGCAGCAGGAGACAGGCAACAGTGGTTCACTGCTAAAGTAGCTGTGTCTGTAAGGGATGGAGTAACATGTTTAGTTTTAGTTATGTTAAAGAAGAATGATATAATTTAGGTTTGTTTGAGATTTTGCAAGATTTGCAGTTGTTTACATAGATGTTTACATTTTTGCTTGGAAAAGTAAAGGATATTACATTTATTGTACTGCTATACTAAGGAAAAGATTAGCATGAAACAAAGTAGGAATATATGATAGGTAATAAAGATGAGGGCTAAATGATTGTTCCTCTTTATGGTGGATGCAATTCCCACAAGGGTAATAGACATATTAGAGCATTTTTTTATATGTAGTAGTGGATCAAATTTGGGGAGGTAAAGAAGGGCAAAGGCTGGCAGCGGGAAGGATAGGTATGTTAAAGGAGGTGATGCTTTATGTTATAATCTGGATAAACTTAACTCTAGAAGCCAGTTGGAAACTTTCTGTAAATAATTTTGAAATGTTTCTGTTGTGTGTTAATATTTTATTATGCGTATTTGTTGATTAATACCTTTCTTTTTTTTTTTAAAAAGGCATGTCCCAAATAGTAAACAAAACACATTCTAACTAATAGTATACACATGCACATGCAGATGCACACACAGATACACGCACACACACACACACACACACACACACACACACACACACACACACACACAAACACACACAAACACACACACACACACACACATTTATGCACACACACACTCACACTTACACATATTCATGCAAACATGCACAAACATGCACAGACGCGCACTTGTGCACACATACATACATGCTCACTTGTGCAAATATATGCAAACACATGCACACACACACATTAACATTCAGACATGTACCCACACAAATAAACACACACACACACACACACATACACACACATGCGCACACACACACACACACACACACACACACACACACACACACACACACATGTAAGCACACACATTTATGCACACACACACTCACACTTACACATATTCATGCAAACATGCACAAACATGCACAGATGTGCACTTGTGCACACACACATACATGCCCACTTGTGCAAATATATGCAAACACATGCACACACACACATACACACAGACAGGCGCACTAACATTCAGACATGTACCCACACAAATAAACACACACACACACACACACACATACACACACACATGCACACACACACACACACACACACACACACACACACACACACACACACACACACACACACACACACACACACACACACACATACATACATGCACACACACACACACACACACACACACACACACACACACACACACACACACACACACACACACACACACACACACACACACACACACACACACACACACACACACACACACACACAGAGTAATACAGTCATGCAGAAGATATCATACATCTCACTTTGCATTTTCCAATAAGCAATGTATTTTTCAGTAGACATTAAAATATGATGAACTTTCAATAAAATTTGTTAAGTCTAATAGCACATTCACAAAAAGTAAGGAACAACAGCAACTAGTAATTAAAATAAATGCTTTATTAGCAAGCAGGTGAAGGCAAGCAAAAATAAGAACATCAGCTTTTTACCACAACTGATAGGCATATACTTATAATGTAAAAAGTCAGTGGAGTGAATTCAAAAAGGTAGTGAGATGTGTACACCTTTGCGTACATGTTACGGTAGCCTTTTGGGATTCAGTCACAGTGCTAACACAGTGCTTCAAAGTGTTCTAGTACAGAGGCATGCAGCACTGCATAGGGCTGGCATTGCATCCATGCTGAATGCTCATGAGGCAGTCTGAGGAAGATGCATATACTAATTACCCATGTGCTGTTTCTTCAAGGAACTACTTCAAAGAAGGCATCTTCACACTTGTCAAGAAGTTGCTTGGCCATGTAGCTCAGCATGACCCGACTCACCACAGCACCATAGTGAACTTGGCTAAAAGGCCATGTTCAACTATCAAGCATGGAAGCAGTACAGGGATCCAGGTGGGGGGAGTCACTAGACACCAAGAATTACTATAAACTTAAGTGCCATAATGGCACCAACAACAGTACAGTGATTGGGGTGGGAGAAACACTAGCCACCTGGCATTCTACACTCGTATCATAATGGCATTTAAACTACTGTAGGGATAGTAAAATATCAACACTGACAAAGAAAAACAAAAACTTAAAAAGAAAAAAAATGAATCCCGCATATGAACTTATGCCATGACACAATCATGTAGTGTAATAAGTGCTTTTGTTCCTTTATTAACACAGATCTTCATTAGATGAAAATAAATGCTTCACTTCCTTTTTATACTGGATACCAATTCTAATTAGAATAACTAATAGTCATTTATTTCATAATGAAGCCAACCACAATTCTTTATAATACAGCCATAGAGAAGCCTAATCCTACTCAATGTTTTTTTTAAAAACTTCTTACTTAAAAAACTACTACTAACTAAAAATACATATTTAAAGTACACAATAACAATTTTTAACATACTGGAATATTTTTTGTACAAAAATCATTCACCATTTTCTACTATTTAATATTAAATAGCTTTGGATTTCAATGTCAGCAAGCTACTTATTGAAATTCTATTGTTCAATCCAGGGGGTTGGGAGGCAATTACCAATAATTGCCAGTATGTTTCCCTATATTCCAAGAGCACTGACCAGTTACCTCTTGTATCATTCAAACAAACTTTTTCTAACACACAAAACAGAAACTTTTTAAAATTCAAGCAATTTTCTGAATGCCTATAAAGGGCTTTTTTACTGTATTTTTTCTGAATAGAGTATGTGTGTTGATAAATTCTTTTTTTCAAAGCATTTTCCATTTTCCCTATATAAAAAGAGGTGCATGACAAAGAAATAGTAAAGTAAATTACCCCTTTTTTATTACAGTCATAATTTCCTTGTATAGGGAAAGCCCTTTGATGATTTCCTATGGTAATATAAGTAATCTTGTTAATGTACCTACAGTGCCTACAGGCACCACACCTTTTCATTTTCCCTCTCTCTCTCTTTGTTCTTTTGTTTTTTAGTCCCCAAAAGACTCTTCATATTTTTGTCTTTACTATAAACAAATTTTGGAGCTGTACCTACATTTTTTAGTAAATGAAATGCTCCAAACACCACTCGCCAGTTCTTCTCAATGATCCTTTTCACTTTAGGGGAAAAAATACCATAGGTCAACAAGCAACTAATGCCATCCCCCAAGACTTTTTTTTTCTTTTCCTGTGACCGAAAGTCCAGAGATCTCAGAACTGGAGGATATTTTGATGTTCTGTCTTTCAGAATCAAGCCCTCCTGTTCCTCCAACAGATTAATGGGATATTTTCTATAACCCAACATTCTTTTTAGCTGCAAAAGCTCTTGGTACAACCTTTCATTGTCTGTTATCAGCCTTGACAGTTGAATCATCTGCTTCTTGACCAAATTCTTCTTCTGCCAATGGGGATGCTTATTGTGGTATAGAAAACTGTTGGAGTATATAGGTTTTGTATAAATGGAGGACTTAAATTGCTAAATTGCTGCCTTTCTATATTTTTGTACAGATGAGCATCCAAGAAATTTACAAGGTCGTACTCCACACTGTGTGTAAATGGCAAAAAAATGGTGGAATTGATATAACTTACATAGAAAATGTGGAATCTTCTCCACTTCATCATCCCATAGAATAAGAATATCATCCAAAAATGTATAGTATGTATAAATGGATGATTTATACTCTGAACCAAAAATATACTGGACTCCCAATTCCACAACACTATATTGGCAAAAACGGGCTCAACAAGCTTCCATAGCAACTCCTTTTGTTTCTTTAATATATTCCCCCTGAAAGCACACAAAATTGTGTTTAAGCACTAAGTCCATAAAATAGCTATTACAAAAACGGAATCTTGAGATAACCTGCTTCCTTGTGATAGTGCTTTAATAGAGTATTCCATCGCATCTTGATGGGGGATTGACAAAAACAGTTTTATAATGTCAATACAAAGAAAAATAATACTCTTAATTATAGTCACAGCCTGTTTAACCTTTTAACAGGTTCCACAAGTCTTTCAAAACATGGGCCTTATCATCAAAAAATGATTTCAAATAATAGCTTGTTAATTTAGCTAGAGGCTCAGTCTTCAAACCTTTCAATGCTACTATTGGTCTCATTGGGGATTTAAGACTGATTTGTGGACCTTTGGTATTCCAAAAAGCAATGGAACCAAAGGATTTTTTACTCTCAAAAACTCATTTCTTCTACGTCAGCTGATATTCTCAAAACAACTCCTCGAGAATTAAGTCCACTCTGTAATTAGATATATTAACTTCATTTAAAGAGGTATGCAAGAAATATTTGGTGTTTTATAAAAATTCAAGCATTTTGCTAGTGTATATTAATTGATCTATTATAGCAATGCCTCCTCTTTGTCAAGTTTCATAATTTGTATAGTTTTATTATTGACCACGTCCAACAGTAGCCCTTGTTCATCATTACTCAAATTAGATTTAGGATTTTTAACATTTGTACCAACTTTTACTCTCATTTCTGATTCACATAGTTTCTCAAACAAGGCAACAGTGGGCAGTAAAAGGGGGTTATATGTACTACATCTGTGCAGCAGCTGGTCCACGTTTCTGACACTTCCCTTTTCTTTCTCTAGTGTCAACTTCAAGTTTACATTTCTAACAAGCATTTCAAGTCCAATATATGATCAAACATTTTAGGCTTATTGCTTGGTATAAAATTAAATCCCTTGGAAAATAGTATTCCATGCTGCTCAGTAATCTCAATATGACTATAGTTGTAAATCTTCAAAGCATATATCTCATGTACAATATTCTCATTTGAACAGTCTCTCACCTTGAATAGTTTGGAGGATTCTTCCTCCCCTTGCCATTCTTCCATTGCCTCCCCTGGTGGTATTAGGGATTCTGCTAGGGATTTCCCTAACTCGTCTTGTCAAAATTGTTATTTCACATTGTTCTTCTCCTTCTCCCTCAGCCTCTTCAATCTCCTTGGAAGCGAAGGGGTGAATAGGGAGGGCTTCGTCCTCCCAAAAATTTGAAATTCCTGTTTGTCCACCTTCTCAAAGGATAACACTCCAATATAATAAAAGCTTCTAAAGAAATGCAGGGGGTTGCAACTTGACAATATATTTTTGAGGACTGTGTTAGAGTACAAAGGATGCCAAGAGGACTATAGATTTTTAAATTCCTGAACAATCTACTGAATGATTCAATACTACAGCATGAGTTATTAGACCTATTTAACAAAATGGGCTATAAATATATGAGCATTTTAATGAAAGAGAATTTAAGAGTTTTGGCAGGTTTAAAGGAAGAAATTATAGGATTCCAGAAGGAAGTAACGGAGGAATTGTTATTTTCAACTTATGGAGAAACGTACATGGGGTGATTAAAAAAGTGGAACATTATGTGACTGTGGTGAAAAAGAGAAAAGAAAGGAAACTGATGAGATACCAGAATGAATATTTACAGAAAATGGCATATCTGCTACCTAAAATTCCAAAACTTAAATGGAAGGCAAAAAGCAAAACTCCAAATATTTCAAAGGTCTATTTGTCAGCACTTTCATCCACCAATGTGGGTGAACTTCTTCAGACAGTTATATACATTGATTTCACCATTTAAATAAGATTTAAAATTTAAAACTGATGACATCACATCCTGCCCATCATTTAAAGACATAATTCATAAAGCACATTAAAATAATTTCTTCTAAATATTCTAGTATAAGACATCTAATCTATTATAAAGGAACATTACCTATTTAAGTAATTTCACTTTCCTAACAATTTTAATTTCAGAATACATTTCAAGGTGCTGTGTTCATTTAATCCTGGATACACATAAGCATTCAATTTAAGCTGCCAAATTAGCTCTCATTCCTTAGGTTTTACAGACCAGGGCCCTCCTTGGGTATCTCTACAAACTTGTTCAATAACCAAGAATGAAAAGGAATGACCAGGATTCACAATAATGTGTCTCACTAGGGCATTGGTTGTATTTGACTTCATTATACTGTATTAGTGTTTTTAAATGCACTAACACAAATGTCTCTCAGTTTCACTTATGTAGAAACTGCTGCAAAGTTGGCACCTAGCCAGATAGACCACTTCCATAGTATCAAAATTATATTTACCATGAACTGCTTACGCATTATTGTTTATCTGAAACTTCTTTGTGACCTCTATGAATTTACAAAAATTGCATCTTCCACATTTATAGATCCAAGTATTGGATACATAGGGCCCTTTTTGTCTCTCTGACAATGCCTTTAAATCAGTACCTCTTTTAAAAATTGCTTTTGGTTCATTGCCTACCCTAATTTTAGTAGTTACATCCTCACTGATCATACTCTATTTTTTCAAGATAATTTCTAATAATATAGGAGCATCCTTAGAGAAAACTATAGTAAAATTGTGGTGTAAATACTAATTGAGTGGCTAGTGGTGGTTCCACCATTGAGATTACTGTTGTTAGTTAAATCTAGGGTTTCAATATGTCCTCCCTTATTCAATACTGGTTTGAAAATGCCCAACCTCCTCTTTGTAGTGACTTCAGTTGTTACTTGGTTCACTAAATATACTGTTTGTTTAAAGGGGAGACATTTAAGAGCAAGGTATACTGGTATGCATGTTACTTTGATGATTTTTTTTAATTTGAAAGGGTTACTATAATTCAGCAGTTGATTTTGTTAATTACATTACAACTTTAACAACTTTTGTGAAATTCACTTTCCATTTTGAATCTGATTATATCCCCTTTTTGGATGTTTTGGTTTCCAAGGATAGAGCTAATGGGAGATACTTGGCTAGTATCTATAGGAAACCAATTTACTCAAACACTTTTTTGCATTTTAACAGCTCCCATCCCCATAACCAGAAAAAAGCTGTCGTTAAGGGGCAACTTGTAAGGGCAGCGAGGATGTCCTCATTAGAAACAACTTTTCAGGCTGAGTGTGAATTACTCAAGAAAATGTTTTGAAAAGAGCCTACCCAGTATATTTAGTGAATCAGGTAACAACTGAAGTCACTACAAAGAGGAGGTTGGGTATTTTCAAACCAATATTGAATAAAAGAGGACATACTGAAACCTTAGATTTAACTAACAACAGTAATCTCAATGGTGAAACCACCACTAGCCACCCAATTAGTATTTATACCACAATATGTACTATATTTTTCTCTATGGCTGCTCCTATATTATGAGAAATTATCTTGAAAAAATGGAGTATGATCAGTGAGGATGCCCCTACTAAAATTAGGATAGGTGATGAAGCAAAGGTAATTTTTAAAATGGCTAATTTAAAGGCGTTGTTAGTGAGACAAAAAGGGCCCTATTTATCCAATACTGGGATGTATACATGTGGGAGATGCAATTTTTGTAAATTCATAGAGGTCACAAAGAAGTTTCAGATAAACAATAATGTGTACACAATTCATGGTAAATATAATTGTGACACTATGGGAGTGGTCTGTCTGTCTAGGTGTCAACTTTGCAGCAGTTTCTACATAGGATAAACTGAGAGACAATTGAAACAGTACATTTACGAATACCAATACAATATAATGAAATCAAATACAACCAATGCCCTAGTGAGACACATTATTGTGAATCCTGGTCATTCTTTTTCATTCTTGGTTGTTGAACAAGTTTGTAGAGACACCCTAGTAAGGCCTTGGTCTATAAAACTTGAGGAAAGACAGCTAATTTGACATCTTAAACTGAGTGTTTATGTGTATCCAGGAATAAATGAACACAGCACCTTGAAATGTATTTTGAAATTAAAATCATTGGAAAGGTGAAATTACTTAAATAGGTAATGTTCCTTTGTAGTAGATTAGATGTCTTATACTAGAATATTTAGAATGAATTATTTTAATGTGTGTTTGTGAATTATGGCTTTAAATGAAGGATAGGATGTGATGTCATCAGTTTTAAATTTAAATTCTGTGAGACACATTATTGTGAATCCTGGTCATTCTTTTTCATTCTTGGTTGTTGAACAAGTTTGTAGAGACACCCGAGTAGGGCCTTGGTCTATAAAACTTGAGGAAAGACAGCTAATTTGACATCTTAAACTGAGTGTTTATGTGTATCCAGGATTAAATGAACACAGCACCTTGAAATGTATTTTGAAATTAAAATCATTGGAAAGGTGAAATTACTTAAATAGGTAATGTTCCTTTGTAGTAGATTAGATGTCTTATACTAGAATATTTAGAAGGAATTATTTTAATGTGGTTTTGTGAATTATGTCTCTAAATGAAGGCTAGGATATGATGTCATCAGTTTTAAATTTAAATTCTTTTTTTTTTTAATGGCAAAATCAATGTATGTAATTGTCTGAAGAAGTTCGCCCACATCGGTGGCGAAAGCACTAACAAATAAATCTTTGAAAATTTTGAAGTTTTGCTTTTTGCTTTTTGTTTAAATTTTGGAATTTTAGTTTGTGTTTCGGATTTTTGTTTGTGTATATCTGCTACCTAAATCTGTAAAAAAAACACAAAAGAATGATGGCTGGTGATGCAAATATTACAGAGGATTAAAGTACTGGAGTGGAATCTTTTGAGAAGGAGGACCAACTGGAATTTCAAAATTTTTGAAAGGACGATCCCCTCCCTCCTTCTCCACCCCCTTCCCTTCCAAAGAGATCAAAGAGGCTGAGGGGGGAGAAGAACGATGTGAAACAGCAATTTTGACATGTTATAGAAATCCCTAGCAGAATCCCGGGGATCACTAGGGGATGGAATGGAAGATTGGGAAGGGGAGGAAGAATCCTTCAAACTACTCAAGGTGAGACACTGTTCAAATGAGGATATTGTACATGAGATATATGATTTGAAGATTTACAACTATAGTCATATTGAGATTACTGAGCAGCATGGAATATTATTTTCCAAGGGATTTAATTTTATACCAAGCAATAAATCTAAAAGGTTTGATCATATATAGGACTTGAAAATGCTTGTTTGAAATGTAAACTTGAAGTTGACACTAGAGAAAGAAAAGGGAAGTGTCAGAGACGTGGACCAGCCGCTGCACAGATGTAGTACATATAACCCCCTTTTACTGCCAACTATTGCCTTCTTTGAGAAACGACGTGAATCAGAAATTAGAGCAAAAGTTGGTACAAATGTTAAAAATGCTAAATCTAATTTAAGTAATGATGAGCAAGGGCTACTGTTGGACGTGGTCAATAATAAAACTATATGAAAATGAGGAGGAGTTATTATAAGGGATCAGTTAATATACACTAGCAAAATGCTTGGATTTTATATACCACCAAATATTTTTCCCTTCCTATTTAAATGAGATTAATATATCTAATTACAGAGTGGACTTAATTCTCAAGGAGTTGTTTTGTGAATACCAGTTTAACGATGAAGTAATGAGATTTTTGAGAGTAAAGAATTCATTGGTTCCATCGCTTTTTGGAATACCGAAGGTCCACAAATCATTCTTAAACCCCCAATGAGACTAATAGTAGCATCAAGAGGTTCAAAGACTGAGCCTCTAGGCAAATTAACCAACTATATAATTTGAAATCATTTTTGATGATAAAGCCCATGTTCTGAAAGACTCGTGGCACCTGTTGACAAGTTTAGCAGGCTGTGAATATAAGGAGAGTATTATTTTTCTTTGTATTGACATTAAAGATATTTTTGTCAATCTCCCATAAAGATGGGATGGAATACTTTATTGAAGCACTATCATAGGGAAGCAGGTTATCTCAAGAGTCAGTGTTTGTAATAGCTACTTTTATGGACTTAGTGCTGAAACAGAATTCTGTGTGGTTTTTGGGGGAATATTTTAAGCAATAAAAAGGAGTTGCTATGAGAGCTTGTTCAGCCCCTGATTTTGCTAATATAGTGTTATGAAATTGGGAGTCTCAGTATATTTTTGGTTCAGAGTACACATCATTCATTTAAAAGTACTGTAGACTTTTTGATGATATTCTTATTCTATGGGACGATGAAGGGGAGAAGATTCCACAGTTTATAAGTTACATCAATTCCACCACTGTCTTTTTGTCATTTACACACAGTGTGGAGTATGACTTTGTAAATTACTTGAATGTTCATCTGTACAAAAATATAGAAAGGCAGCATTTTGAGTCCTCCATTTATAGAAAACCTACGTACTCCAACAGTTTTCTCCACTATGATAGCAACCCCCCCCCCATTGGCAAAAGAAGAATTTGGTCAAGGGGCTGATGATTTGACTGTCAAGATTAAAAAAGGATAAAAGGTTTGCACCAAGAGCTTTTACAGCTAAAAACAATATTGGGAGATAGAAAATATCCCATTAATCTGTTGGAGGAACAGAAGGGCTTGATTTTGAAAGACAGAACAAAATGTCCTCTAATTCTGAGAGCTCCAGACTTTCAGTCACAGGAAAAGAAAAAAAAATCTTGGCAGATGGCATTAGTTGTGTGTTGACCTATGGTACTTTTTCCCCTAAAGTGAAAAGGATCATTGAGAAGAACTGGCAAGTGGTGTTTGGAGCGTTTGATTTACTAAAAAAATGTGGGAACAGCTCCAAAATTTGTTTATAGGAAAGACAAAAATAGGAATAGTCTTTTGGAGAGTAAAAAGCAAAAGAACAAAGAGAGAAAAAAGAAAATGAAAAAGTGTGGTGCCTGCAGGCAATGTAGGTACATTAATGAGACTACTTATATTACCATAGGAAACCATCAAAGGGTTTTCCCCATACAAGGAAATTATGATTGTAATGCAAACAGGGTGATTTACATTGCTATTTGGTTATCATGCACCTCTTTTTATATAGAGAAAATGGAAAATGCCTTGAAAAAAAGAATTTATCAACACATGTACTCTAATAAGAAAAAAGACAGTAAAAATGCCCTTTATAGGCATTCAAAAAATTGCTTGAATTTTAAAAAGTTTCTGTTTTGTGTGTCAGAAAAAATTTGTGTGAATGAGAGGGGAGGAAACTGGTCAGCATTCTTAGAATATAAGGAATCATACTGACAAATACTGGTAAGCACCTCCCAATCCCATGGATTGAATGATAAAATTTCGATAAGGAGCTTGCTGACATTGAAATCAGAAGCTATTTAATATTAAATAGTAGAAAATGGTGAATAATTTTCATACAAAAAATATTTCAATGTGTTAAAAATGTTTATTATGTACTTTAAATATATATTTTTAGGTAGTAGTAGTTTGTTAAGTAAGAAGTTTAAAAAAAAACATTGACTAGGATTAGTCTTGACTATGGCTGTATTATAAAGAATTATGGTTGGCTTCTTTAAGAAATAAATGACTATTAGTTATTCTAATTAGAACTGGTACCTGATATAAAAAGGAAGTGAGGCATTTATTTTTATGTGATGAAGTTTCATGTAATGGTATTGTTAATAAAGGAATGAAAGGGCTTATTACACTAAGTGATTGTGTCCACGGCATCAGTTCATATGCGGGATTCTTTTTTTTTTTTTTTTTTTTTTTTAGGTTACTGTAAGGATAGAGGGTGTAGGGAAACACTAGCCATCAGGGAGTTCTCCAAATCATTGTCCTTTTATGGCACTTTAACTAATATGGGGATCTAGAATTGGGAAAACATTAGAGAAGAGGAGGGAAGACAAGTCAGGAACAGGTATGGGGACTGTGGTGTGTGTTTTAGTGAGTACTTGTCTGAGTGGAAGAGTGAATGAGGGGTGGATTTAATCCCTATATGAGCAGCAGTTAACTGCACATCACTGTAGCAGCTGTGATTCAGATATATACAAATTATCCAAAATGAGGTATTTCATCATTGTGGTTAAAATGTCTGTGAAACACAAAATGTTGTATCATTGCACCAGGGATGTAATGCTCATGTTGTGCCCTTTCATGAATTCCTGGGTTAGTCTAAGTGGAGAATTAATTTTTCCCTAGGGTATTTAGATCAGAATTGTGCAGTTAGTATAGTTGCATGATACTACCTTTAAATTGATCCTGCTTATCTGAACCAAAAACTGATAAGTTCTTCTGTATCATATATATATATATGAGTTTTAGATATGGCCTTTGTTTACAAAGCTTATATTGTGATGCAACAAAACAAGCTTCCTGAGAAACATCTTGATCATTTTGCATATTAGAATTTTAAAGCTCTTTTGAAAGAGTTTCTCTTGCATTTTGTCCAGTGCAGTTTCCTTTTCTTCTGATAAGCATTTTCATCTTGCCTCAAGTTCTTGCCCTTTCTTTCAAGACATCTCATCTGCTAACGTCCACATCTCTGAACGACATTTCTTATTAGTAAGATTTACTTCTGAACAAGCTACAGTGAAGGCTTCAGTTATCTCATCATTCGGCTTTAAGAGTTTCTCATTCTGTAAAAGAAGATTCCTTGGAACAGACGTTGATGATTCCTTCTCTCTCTCTCAACCAACAGATGTGTTGAGCATTTATTGCAACCAAAACATGCTTGATATTTATAAGGAGTTTCTTTACTGTATTTTCAGATGACTTTTGATATTCCCTTTCATGGATGGATTCAATCTTCTCATCTTTCTTTTTTAAGATTTTTCTTTCTGTAAAGAAAGACTCTCCATAAAAGATGTTAGTGATTTGCATTCAGCATTTATAGCGCTCACATTATGCTTGATATGAATGAGGAGTTTCTTTGTTGCACCTTCACATTCATTTTGATATTCACCTACTTTAACTGACTTCTCAAGTTCTTTTTGAAGTGCATCATTAGAAGCAGTCAAGTGCTGATTTTCAGTCTTAACCATCTGAAGTAGGGTATGCAGTTGATAGTTTTCTTCCTTGAGCTTTTCTACTTCTGATGTGACCTCAGAATTAATGTTCTCTAAGTTCTCCTTTTCAGTGATCAGGCAGTCACATTCATTAACCAGCTCCTGAAAATATATGTTGCAGATGTTCCTATCAATAATTATTTCCAAAGCATCCTGAGCACAGGTTTCTATACGTGAGTTCAGTTCTTCCAGATATAATTCTGCATTACTATCCTGAAAAAAAAAACAGATCATTAAGTGAATTGTGGATTATGTAAACATGCACATAAATAAAAACTGCAAAAACTGGCAAACAAAACCATAATAATTAAGAGATATTTCTAAATGTATCTCTACCCAAACAATCCAGGTGATTGACTGTGACTGGTTTAAATTCCTTACTGAAAGATGACATAATTGTCCATTGTTGTACAAAATAAAATTTGATCTGTAGGCAAGTTAAGTGACAGAATTTTACTGCAACTGCATGACAATTTTGTGAATGGGTACATTACCAAGGTAACTATAAATGAGGAACATTAAAATAACACTAATGTAGTTTTTCTGTGTTTTGCACAAAGGTACATTGTGTCTTCCAGTCTGACTGACAGGTAATGGAGATCAGGAAATGAAAGACTGGACAGTGATCACTGGAAAAAGGAAGTCCCTGGAATGTTAATGAATCATGCACTAGAAACACCCAGTGGAAATCTCTTCTGAGCAGGATGAAGCTATATTCCTGCAATTTAATAAACATCAGTCAATACATTTGCTAGTAACTACTTCCTAGTGAATGCATTTACTTATAACTACGTCCATGTCAATTCATTATCCACTAGTTACTTCCCTGTCAATCCATTTACCACTAATTGTGTTTGTACACTACAGTTCAAAGGGAAATTTTATAGTAAATAATGACTGAGGAGCAGAGTAGCATTAAAAATAAATAATGATATCCATTCATTTTGGATGTATAAAGTAACAAAATACTTTGTGTGTATATATTTTATATCTGTGTTTTAAGTTGCAAAAGGAAATCTAAGTTTTAAAACAGAAGTAAAATGCAGAAATCTGGAAATAATCAACAATGTCAATGCACTCTTGGTGTAATAACAAGCTGTAGAATAGGGGAAAGGACATGAGTAAGTAGATGCTAATGGATGTGAGATATGGGATAAACACCGCCATCATCATGATAAGGGACTACCAAGCAGGTGATGATAAAGAATAACATGAGGAAGAGAAGTGGGAGAGAACATGTTAAGGTTACCTGAATATGAAGAGCAGACAGAGGGAACAGAACAGTGGCGTAGCTAGAATTTGTGCCACTCGGGGCTATCTTTGAGTTTGCTACCCCTCCCCCTCACAAAATCATGTCAAATGGGCCCCCTCCCATACAGAGCCCTTCCCCTCTGCAGCCATTCCAGTGTCCCATTACTTGGCTATTTCTCCCCATTTACCATAAACACTGTAATGTGCATACTGTTTTATGTTTTACTTCTACAATGATTATATGGATTTAATTAAATTTTTTTTAAATTTTATAGCACAAACACTGTTAGTAAAAAAAAATACTGATAGACATCTGCTAAACAAAGCAATACAGTCTTGCAATGAAAACAGACAGCATTAAAACTTCTCTGCCCTTGAAACTCACATTCATTGAAACAGCATTGAAACCCACATTCAAAGAAAATGCATCTGGCCAGTGGCAGATAAAGTTTACCTTTGGGTTATTGTCAAATCATAAGCCACCTGCATGCATATTTAGGACCATGCATACTTGCATGTGTTCTTTGATTCACCTTCTTGATTGTATTAAATTATATGCCTTGTATAATACAGCACACTAGTTAGCGCATGTTTTAAATTTATTGTTTTGAATAAGCAATGAAACAAAATGTATGAACCAGTAATGACAAAACATGTTCAATTAAGAACATTTCCATCATAAAAGTCTACTCAAACTTCTGTCATTACAATCCACCAATATCAGTAAATATGCAAAAGCTCTGCAGAAGTAAAAGTCATCTAAATAATTCCACATTAAACAGATCTATAATTAATGAAGAGGTTGTTGCAAGCAAACAACTTTATATTTCACCGTTTCACCTACAAATAAAGTGCCTGTTGCCCCTGAAGAATAAATTGCCTATATTACATTAAAAAATGGTACTATGAGCTGGTAATATTGCAATAGGGAATGGATGGCAAACTGATAACAGGCTCATAGTTACTAGTTATCTCCTCCATTGGAGGTCATTCTCAGGACTGTAGCATCCACTCCCTTTAAAGTACAACACAGTACAGTATCAGCAATCCACCTAGATACTGTGGGAGTAGAACCCACATCCTTCTGCATCAAAAGCAATTATAGTACCTGCTGTGCTACTAACAAAGCTTTTAAATACTTTAGCACAAAAGTGATATAATTTGCTAAACAACAGTTGCATGTTGCAAACAGATTTGTCATAAGTAGCACTAAACTCTTCCCCTGAAGCTCTCAGCTCCTTGTAAAATACACTTGACACTCAACTGTTATCTCTCAACTTTGCAGCACAAGAAATCTGGAAAAAGCCAACATTTATGGGGGTAGTGGACAAAGGACCAAAACCAGGGAAACATTTTAAACATTACTTGTATAATCTTAGAAGGTTGCTGGAATAAAATGTTTTGTGTTACCATGCATTTCCTGAAAGATAGGAAGACTGAATCTTAAATCCCTGTCATTATTTAATGAATTCAGCCCTCACTGATTGGTCAGAAAACCACAAATATTAAGAGGGACAGACCAAAAGTATGAGCCGAGCCAAACATCCAGACATTCTGTGGACTCTACTCCTTGAATCACAAGTGTAGGTAGGAGTAGAGACTTCAGGCTCTTTCTTCTTGTACCTAAGGTACTGGGTTTGAGCCTGAGTAACACTAACCACCAGGTATCCCTAACTGGGGAATTACACACACACACACACACACACACACACACACACACACACACACACACACACACACACACACACACACGACAATGCACACATATGACATGACAGGTGAGTACTTACAAATTCCATGAATGTTCAACACCCCACAAGTAAAGGAGTGGGCACATAAACAGATGTGACATGATATGTGTGTGTGACCAGACCGCTCTTAAAGAGGAACCCCCATAAAACTAGACCCTTCTTAAAAACATTTTTTTTTTAAGTAAATGTGATAGTTCCAGAAGTGGAGCCCGGGATGGACCGCCCTTCACGCCCCCCTAACTATGCCACTGGAACAGAAGATGCAAAAATAATTAAAAACAAACAAGTCACAGAAAAAATTGAAAGAAGGGAAGGATTAGTATGGAGTAAGAACTAGAAAAATGGGACTGGTTAATCAAAGGGAATGAACAATGAAATAAATCAATGATGCAAACTATGAGCAATGTCACTGCAAATATATGAAGACTGTATTAATTGATTTGTTATGTTAGAACTTGGATTATTCTCCGTGAAGGACTGCATATGTATGTTGATATCACATGAAAGCTTTTAATGAAACATATATAAAACACTTATCCTAGATGAAGTGCCACATATTTTGTTTATCACTAATCATCCTATTTCATAAAGCATTCTCTGGTTTACCCATAGTCATCAAACATTTGTCACCACTCTCTATCATCAAAATGATTAGAACTACTTCAGCTGAACAAAAAGGTAAGAAAGAGCATATATGAAATAGTGAAACTAAAGGTTTAGTCAGAAACCCATAAATAACTATCCATATCAAATCTAATAAATACACAAAAATAAATGATGACAAAAAAGACTTTTTAAATTTATTTACAAGTGTCTCTTTTCAGGGGTGACCCGGAATCACTGTCTGGTCGAGTGACTTCAGAATTATGCAACAGACAAAAACAGGCTGAGGGAATCAAAACCTAGCTTATAGGAAACAGCTTATTAACAGGAAGTAATCCTGGCTTCAAACTGCCAGGGATTTACAACCAAAACCACCCACCAAGTTTATATATTACAACACACCCTCCTGAAACTCCAGATTATAAAATCATAAATAACATCTCTTTCAGACAATAAATAAGTAAATAACTGATCTTTACAAAAAGCAGACGTAGTAACTTGGTCAAAAGTCAACATGAACTACCTCAAAATATAATTCTGTTCAATCTAAACATTTACCTTAGACATGAAAAAGAGAAGACAAACAGAGCTGGAAAAATGCAGTAAAACACAGAAAAATAAAGCCTGACATTAAAATGACATGCAGTTCAACAGCTGGAAAAACTGGATACTTTCTAAAAAATGGTACTGTATTGTCTATAGGTAGTATTTATAGTTTGGGCCTTTGCATTTTCGTAGCACTGATCTGTGAACAGCAGTGTTACAAGATTAGGTAAATCCCGGATTTTCAGGATGACTATGGAAATACAGAGGACTTTTTCTGATTACACACCCCCTATCAGAAATGCATAACATGACCAACACATAAGCAATAGGGGAAATAGTTACTACACTGTTAAGGGACTTTGCACATATGCCATTTGTTCAATTCATAGACTTGAATCTATAATGAACTAATTTACATACAAAGTATGCAAATAGCCCTGAAGTTACACCAGAAAGCAACAGTTTTCAAACAGAATACAGTGATGTGAGGGGAGGTGATTTGGTACTTTTGCATACCTGAACATTTTTACTGAAGGGACATTTGGGTATATGTTTCATTTTGATGTTTGCACATACCTGGACATTTTACTGCAGGAATCACTCGGGGAAATGTTTAATTTCAGTGCTTGTACATACCTGGACATATTACTGAAGGGGTCACTTGGTTGGGTCTATATCAAAACATTGAAGTATTAAAACTTTGAATGTTCTGATATTGAACACTATTCAAGGAACGCTAAGAATAGCGAAGCTGCAGAACAGCAAATTCTTTCCTCTGAAAAGAATTAGGTTGGCCATTTTTGTGGCTTCGCTATTCTTAGCACTGTGATAGAAAGTTACAGGTTGGGTTCAGGTAAGTGTGCGATTGTATGTTAGGGTTCGGGGTGGGTTAAGTGAGTTAGGGTTAGGGCGCGGGTTAGGCGTGTGTGCGATAGTGACAGACTTTAGGGTTAGGGGTGGTTTAAATGAGTTAGGGTTAGGGTGTGGGTTATGTGAGTGTGCGATTGTGACGGACCTTAGGGTTAGGGTTTGGGTTAAGGTAAGTGGGTAGATAGCAGTGTATGCTTAGTTTAGTGTAGCGTTAGATGTAGGAATTTAAGTGTATGTGTGTGGTTGCTGTTTGTTTAATGTGCTTGTGTTGTGTGTATGTGTTTCGGAGCAGTTCTGAATGTTCGATATTTTCATGTTTAGATGTTTTGGGGCCGATGAAATAGTGTTCGCTATTTTCTTCTTTCGATAATGTGATATAAATGCATTTGTTTGAATGTTTCATTTCACTGCTTGTGCATACCTGGACATTTTACTTAAGAGGTCACTTGGGGAAATATTTAATTTTAGTCCATGTGCATACTACGACATGCTACTGATCGCTTGGGGAAATGTTTCATTTTGGTGCTTGTACATACTAGGAAATTTTACTGAAGGGGTCTTTGGAGAAAATAATTAATTTTGCATGTCAGAGAAGTGCTTGTGCATACATGTCAGACTGCTGAAGGAATTGGTGGGCAAAATAATTTATTGTGTCATTTTAGTGCTTGCACATACTTAATAGAAATTAATGAAGGGGTTGCTGGGGGAAAATGAATTTGTGTGTCAGGGAAGTACTTGTGCATATTTGGACAAACAAGTTTGTGGATTGCAACTCCAATAACAAAGGTAGCACACAGCATTTGACAATAGATGTGTGTACTGCAGGCAAGTCTGACTAAGAACTGCAAACCTGCCTCATTAGCATACTATGCTTTACAGCATTTCTCATTTGCATCTCATTATTTTTCAGGCTTTGCACATTGGTGTAAATGGCCTCTATGACTTGTGGCTTTGCTACGCTCATTTGTAAGCATCAGGAATACCCCCATCACATTTGCACAAGCAGCTATGAATACTGCCCCATAACTTAAATCCTTTTTTAAAAATGCTACAGAATTGAAGACTGCCAGATGGAATTAGCACAGCTACCACAAGCAGTACAATATTATCTGGACTTCACAAAATGTGAGATACAGGTGTACAGAAGATTAACCAGAATTATTGAAAAAATAATGGAAAATCCTAATTCCAGTGTAGAACAGATAGCAACTGCAAAATGCTGCAAAAAATGACAAATGGCAATCAATGTAAATTCTACTCTAAAGTTTAACAAATAAACCAAAATAATATAATACAATAAAACACACACAAAAAAAAAAAACAAGCAATGGCCAAAAGAAAATTATGATGTATATTGTCTCCCCTTTCTTTTCAAACATACCAACATCAACAGAATATACACAAAACAGAGAAGTTCAAAGAAAATAATCTTTGCACAAATCACACTTGTTGTGTCTTTCGGCTTTTTCTGGTTAGGGGTCGCCACAGTGGAACTCCGGTCCGCTAATGATTGGTAGTTGATTTTTACATGCTGAATTACCAGCCCTGATGTACAACCTTCAACGAAGGTACGCCCATTCATGCATGGCTCCATGCCAAAGACGCTCTAGCTGAGAATCGAACCGGACAGCGTCTTACTGTGAGGCGACAATGCTACCGCAGCACCACCACCACTAAAACAGATAAAAATCAAATACATATAACATAAGAAATGTAACAACATAAAGAAAAATTTACAGGTCAAGAAACAAACAAAAAGGCACGAAGGAACAACAGAACAAAAAAGTATCAGCTATGCAGATATCAGGATTATAAAGCTACCCATTAGAAATAAAGACAAAGGAGTCCACAAGCTATAAAAATGACAGACAATTAGCACAAACAGAAATAAAATCCAAATAACAAATCACTATGACAATGAAAGCACAGGTTCAGGTAATAAAATGAAAACAAATAGAACTCACAAGGAACAGGCAAGACAGCAGACAAGACAACTACCTAGACATCTAGAAATAAGCAAGAATGCTATAAGAAAAAAATGCATTGCTGTAAGCATGGAAAACATACTTTAACAAAAGCCAAAATGAAAACAGAGTAAGTAAATGAATACCCAAAAACAACAAGCTACAGGCACACAAAGACCTGACTTTAATATACAGTAATGCCTCAGCAAAAAGCCTTCAAGAAGTAATACAAATACAATTTTAAAAACAGTTTATATACAAAATCTTAAATATTCTGTTAATTAATAATTAATGAATTCATTAATTAATTAAACAATAAAAAACACATTAAGTTAAATACTTCCAATTACATTCCATATTTGAACCAAAAGGTGTGAAAGTACCATACTTTAAAATATATATAGTCTCCTTATGCAATAATCTGTCTTTAAATAAATTATTTTCAACAAATTTAACCACCACCTGTTCCAGATCTCTTTAATGGTATTATTTAAAATGCAAGGCTATAGAACTCTCTAATCACACACACACACACACACACACACACACACACACACACACACATATATATATATATATATATATATATATATATATATATATATATATATATATATATACATACATATTATATGTTCCTGTAGCATATATTTAAAAGCTCTCTTACTTTCCCTATATAAAATAAATTATGGGATTAAACTTTATATTATTTATTTTTTGAAAGGAACATACAATGAATCTACAGCTACAATACTTACCACAAGGGAAAGTACCCACCAAAGAATTATTAGGGCTTGTCTATATTTGAATATTAGGAAGAATAAAACAACTGTGGACAAGCATATTCCCTCAGCCCTGATATGATCATTATAAGTGTCAAATTTGCATGAAACTGTAACAATTCTTTCACTGGAGTAAATAGGTTTTAGACAGCTTTGGGCAGTGTTAAATATTTCTCCCATCCATCAAAATGTATGCAGCTGAAGTATTCTCTGAATTGCTTTGCAACATAAATCAGGAGACACAGGTATTTCTTGGGGAATTCACATGGCTAATTAGCATTAGCCATTCCTCCAGACTGCATTATTACCATGTGGCTTGGCTAGCATGACTGACCTTTACACTGATGCTCTTACTAGTGGGACACCTCAGCTGCTGGGAGTTCTATGAATCAGAAAATAACACCATGGATGGGAAACTACTGGTGGCTTCTTACTCATGGTAATCCTTTATAAACCCCAGACTCAATCAAATGCAGATAAACAAATTACACATTTGTGATTGACACATTAAGGCTAAATACAAATGGCTTACAAGTAAGCCTGATAATTCTAATACTTACTTGTATGTCTATACACACTGAGCAGAGTGGAGGAGGGGCATTGATCTGAGATATATAAGTATCCTGTATTTTGGCTTATTTATACTGATTATTGTTTCTAGCAATTTATATATAGCACGTATTGCCTGCTGCATAGTTTTTAGTGCATTGTATTGCTATTAACTAATCTGCATGGGTAACTGATTTGTTTGAGTTAAAAGCATTCTGTAGAGTCTCTTTGCTCCTTTACCTGTTTAAAAACTTTCATTTTATGGCTTTCTGTAGTGTTTACTGTCTAAAGAGTGTAGGCTAATAGCTTTAGTATTGGTCCCCACCCTCCCTCACTGTTCATGTCTTGTTGTTATATTTGGTGGCTTTGCAGTTGCCCGCCCCTACAGTAAATTTGATCTGGGACACTCCTCCCAGTCTAGTGTCATTAGCTCATTCTACCTAATACAGAGAGAGCATCTGAGAAGGCCTTCTTTTTCTCCTTTTACTCTTTCAAAAAAATGCTTGAATCTCCTTGTGTTTCTGACTGTGCTTCTCAAACATTTTGGAAATATAGAGTATATTTTAGAGCATTTATTACAACTGTAATTGCCTTAATATTGCTACAGCTCAAGTGCTCTAGGTTGCACTGCATCTGAATTGTTTGTGTGTTTTAGCTGCTTTTCTGTAGATATAGACTTCTCTGTATATGTAGACTAGCTACTTATTCTGCTGTATTACTGCCTGTTAAATCATGTTTCAGTTGTGCACTTGCCTTGCTTCAGTTAAAAAGTTTTAAATTGCTAATTTTGTAGAATTTTAATTGCATTTTCTGTTTAGGACAACACACTCAAGTGTGTTAGCCTTTTCTGTGTTTATTTACTGTAATATGTTTGCTTGTTTCCCACCTTTCCTAGCCAGTCCATTTCCCAGGCTTTGCTTGTCTCAGGACTTTATTTTCTGTGCTCAGAGCTATCCAGACGTTGCTGTGATAGAGGGAAGTCCTACTGCTTACCAGTGGGAGTGTGAGCATTGTACTGCCTATCTAACACTAGAGGAGTGGTTTCCAGCTCTGAAATTATAATTTTGTTAGCCTTTTTGGGCTGATTTCTATCCCTTTCAACTTTCTGGCTTAAAAATGCATGTGTTTGCACATTTTGCATATCGTGCAGCACTGCGAGGCTACAGTTAAACTATTCCAAGTGCCAGAAAGTCTGCTCTTCAAATTTTCCCTTAGAACTAGCTGGTTTCTCAGTAGTAGCACTAAAATATGAACCCTTGTGACTAGCACTTGCTCTAGAACCTGCTGGAAAGCACTAGGAAGCCTGAAACTGATACAATCACTCAACTCTCCTTGCCAATAAGGAGAAATTAATTGTAGGCACTAAACAGCCTATAATTGCAAAGTATCTTGCAAAGGTAAGGGAAAAACAGCTCTTATACTTTACAAAAAAAGCACCTAAACAGGCATGTCCAACGGTCAGCTTATGGTGATTTCTCCTGTCCACCTGGTGAATCTGGGCATACTGTGGCAATGCGGCAACTGCCTCATGTACACAGACAATCCTGTCCTCCTACCATTCAACACTACAACCTGCGAGAGATGCACTTACGTAGCCAAACTGGAAGCAAAGCTCTCTCTGGCCAAGATTTTACTAGACAGTCAAGAGGAGAAGGTTAACACCTGCAGTACACCTCAAGCAACTCATAGCCCTTCAAAACCCACACCATCAACACCCCCACATAGTAACACTAAACCCACATATGCGGAGACCCTTAACATTAACCTGGCCAAGCAACAAGGACCTCTGAAGCTGAAATGCAAACAAACACCAGTCACAACCAAAGTGACACATAACTCACAACACCAGTGTGCCACCCAACAACAGCCCCTAAGGCAAGACAATGTACCCAACACTTCAGTCATAGGTGACTCTATAGTCAGGCACACTGATGTCCCACTCACCATGCTGAACAAGGAGAAAATTACAATCAGCTGCCTGTCGAGTGCCAGGATCTGTCACATAACACATGCACTCAAGTCACTCCACAGCAGGTACAAATACGACTCTGTCATTGTCAATGCCGGAGTGAATGACTTGAGATGTACCTCCCTGGACTACATGAAAAGAGACATGGAAGAGCTCTTGGATCATATGGCCCAGGCAGGTATGACCCTAGCCCTGAGTAGCATCTTGCCTTTGCCCCGAATGATATCACAGTATAAGGACAAAATGATTGACTTCAACAATTGGCTAAGCTTCTGGTGTCATTCAAAGGTGATCCAGTATCTGTCTGCCTGGGAAGACATGATCAACAAACCATGATGCTTTGCCAGAGCTGGTCTGCACCTGTCACCCCTGGAATTCAGGTTACTGGCTAAAGCTCTTGCCACCCCTATAGTGCCCTTTTTAGGCAAGGTTCAAAGGATAAAACCACCAATGTAACAGATACAAGCATGCAAAATATGAAGGTAATGCTACTCAATGCTAGAAGTCTAAACTTCAAAATGCTCTCTCTCGAGGCACTCCTAAAAATGGAGAACATCGATACCTGTGCAGTAATTGAGACCTGGTTCAAGGCTCCAGACAGCACCCCTGCATTACTAGGCTACAAGTCTTACCACAGATTTCGGCCACAAAACCAAGACCAAAACACTAAAGGTGGAAGAGTGTCCATATTCACCAAGGATATTCACACTTCCAGGCTAGTTGCCCAACACAATGCATCTGAAATTCTCCAGGTGCAACTAACACTAGGTAAGACTGCAATCCAAACTGTAGCTTGCTACAGATCCCCCACCATGCCCCAAGATTCACACTGCACCTTTCTAAACATACTGGAAAATATTAAGATACAAACAAACACCCTAATACTGGATGATTTCAACTACACTGCCATTAACTGGGAAAAACTACTCGGGTACCAACTCCTTTTCCCAAAAGTTCTTGCAATTCATAAATTCCAATGTCCTGGATCAACTAATCCATTGTCCCACCAGGGGCTCCAATATCCTAGACCTGGTCATTACCAACATGGGAGATAGATGCTCCACACCAGTGGTCACCACCTCATTGGTTAGGTCTGACCATAAGCAAATCACCCTTGACATCCACATACCACCCCCCCTCCCCCAGTAAGGAAACCTCCTTAAAAAACTTCTCCAAAGCCAACTTCATACTACTGAAGTCAGAAGTAACAAACTTCATGACACCCATGCAGACAGGATCTGAAAGTTCGACTGCAGAATCCTACACTAAAGCACTGTACAAGCACACCCACTTGTGCATGAACTGGGACATTCCAAATAGAACCAAGATGCTCTTCTCCAAAACAAGGAAGCCAATCTGGTGGGCCCCTGCTATAAACAAACTATACAACAGAAGGAAGAAACTTTTGCAAAAAAGAGCAAATAGCTAACTCACCAGCCTCAGTAAGAAGCTGAGACCCCTCATAAAATCCTCAAAAGCTAGTTACAAAAATAAAATTGCCAAAGATTCCAAAGACAACCACAAGGAATTCTATAGTTATGTCAAGAATCTAAATGGCAATGCTCAGATCTGCTCTGAGCTACAACAGAATGACATTAAATATACTGATCCCAAGGATATTGCCAATATCCTGGCAGATCAATTTAGTGCCAACTTCACCCCCTGTCACCCCCTAAAGGGCCCATCTCAATACCAAAAGATTGCCAAATTCCAGTAATCACGGCCACACAGGTAGAGACCGCACTCTCCAAAGCTAAGAATACAGCATTCATGGGACCAGATGACATCCCAGATGTGTACTACATGAACTACAAAATGAACTGGCACCTCACCTAAGTGTCATGTTTAATCATAGCCTCACCACAGGCTTCATGCCCACTGAGTGGCGCACAGCTACAGTTATCCCACTCCACAAGGGGGGGATCCACCTTGGATCCTGGGAACTACCATCCCATCAGTCTGACAAGCCTTATCTTCAAGGGCATGAAACGCATTATCGTGGAACTTATAAACAAAGACATTGGCAACCTTCAAACACTGGACCCCACCCAGTTTGGGTTTGTGAAGGGCCGATCTTGTCTCCTGAATCTGATTGACTTCTTCAAATCAATCTCCAGAGCTGTGGATGAGGTTAAGGCGGTCCACACAGCCTATCTGGACCTCGCCAAGGCCTTTGACACCATTCCCCACTCTGGAATCATAGATAAACTTACTAAGCTGGGCATAAATCCCTACATCACTTGATGGGTTGCCAACTGGCTTACTGACAGAAGCCAGACTGTAAAAGTAGCCGACTCCAAATCCAGCTCCAGACAAGTGGTAAGTGGAGTACCTCAGGGTTCAGTCCTGGGACCACTCTTGTTTGGCATTTACTTATCTGAAGTACAGGCCAACACTAAGGGACTCTGGCTAACAAAGTTTGCAGATGACTGCAAACTGGGAGCCATTATTAAATCCACAAATGATGTGGATATTCTACAAAAGCGCCTTACAGAAACAGATGCCTGGTGCCAGAGCCATGGGCTCAAGCTTAATGCCAAGAAATGTACAGTTATCCCATTTGGAAAAAAAACATGTACCCATGAATTACCACATAGGTGTCAGTACACTAAACATCGAAAGTGTGATGAGAGACTTAGGGACACAGGTGGACAGTGGTCTCACTTTCGATAACCACATCACCACAACAGTCAGGAAATCCTTCTATGTGGCACACCTCATCACTAAGGGCTTTTCATCCAGAAAAAAAGAGGTCATTGTCCCACTATAAGACATCTGCAACAGCTGGAAAGGCCACAGAAATACCTCACTAAAAGAATCACAGGCCTAAAGCAGATGCCGTATGCTGACCGTCTAAAAAAACTCCAGCTATACTCTGTGGCATATCGTCTACTCAGAGGCAATCTCTGCTTAACATACAAGGCCATGTCAAACCTTGAGCTGTTGCACATGCTCCACTTAAAGAAATCCTAATCCCTCAGAGCCACATGCTCCAGGGATCTAAACCTAGTACCAACCTATGAACCTATGTCACATAGATAATAAAACAAAAAGATGGAATGGAATATAAATTGCTAACTATTGCTGCAATCAAGCAAAGCAGAAATATCTAACTAAAATGCATAACAATAGAAATTAATTCAGAAAGGATAGAGAACTCCTATAAGCAATGGAAGAGCTAGGAAGTTAAACAAGCTAAATGTATCCAAAGAAAAGGCACATGAAAAAAGGCCAACTATATGAGAAGAAAATTCTATACCCAAGTAGTCTTAATAGTCTCCAAAATATATTATAGATAATAGGTGTGACAAAAAGAGGTACTGCCAGCACAGCTAGCTGGAATTTTGTAAATAATTATATGTTATTTGGAATATCAAACTAATTTATATAAGATGTTTGTGTTACAAACATATTAGAACTGTATGTCATGTATGTATCAAACTGCTTTGTATAAATGTTTGTGTTGGAAAGGTATTTGTAAAGTGCTTGCACTTAAAATGTATCCACAGCATGCCCTACTGGAAGAGAACAGAAATGTGCATGCACTATTCAACTGTTTAAAAGTATATGTTAACATTGGAAACTGGAGGGTTAACCTCAGTCCAGCAAACTTTAGAAATATATTTGAAATTAAATTACTTTATAGGCTATCTGACAGGTTTCAATGCAGCTAGAGACACAAAGTCTGTACTAGGAAGCTTTCTATATTGTCTTCGTGGTGAACTAATTGCTACTTTGGAAGCATGAAGGAATGCAATTGTTTTATGACTTCCAGCACCTGCCAAAGATCTGAGCAAAAGCTCTTGTATGAGTATTCTTACAGGTAGATACTAAATACTGCCAGCTTGAGCAATGGGGGGTTTACCTAGGAACTAGAAGTCAGATGACCAGAAATTATGTCATTCTGCAAGCTATCCCAGCAGTAATATTTTAGATATTATTTTGAGAAGTCTCTTAGTGAGACAGGGCATTCTGCATTCTGTCTTGGACCTGACAACAAGAATCATTCATCACATCTGCCTTGCTCTAATTAAGCAAGTTGCTAGAGTATAGTAACTGTCTTAGATACAATCAGAAATACAGTGAAGCTTAATTTAGATATTTTTCTTTATGTGTCTGAGCCTGTCCTTCAATGTTGTTTTAAATATTTCCTGTGATTCTGAACTCTGATGTCACTGTGAATATATATTTAGTATTGTCTTCTTCTTTTATTATTTATTATTAAATATATTTAAACATTTTATTATGGCTGATCTGTGCAGAGATATTTAAGTTTTGAGAGTACTTGCATATTTATTTGGTGAGACTGTGTGAGCCACTCCTAATAACCTTGCTCTTGGTCAAACTACCATTTGTATTAGTATTAATATTACACATAAAATTGATCACCCTTTGTTAAGGGCCATAAAGTAGCTGATAAGGAGTGACTGGTGGCAGTGGTAATTACCTTATAGTCTGGGCTGAAGGAGGCATAGGTAGTAAATCTGTGCCAGCCTTTCCCAGGTGTGTGTGTGTGTGTGTGTGTGTGTGTGTGTGTGTGTGTGTGTGTGTGTGTGTGTGTGTGTGTGTGTGTGTGTGTGTGTGTGTGTGTGTGTGTGTGTGTGTGTGTAAATCAAACCTCAAAGAGTGTGTGTGTCAGCTACTCGGGCAGGAACACAAAGCACTTGTTGGACAGAGAGGGTGCTGGAGCTCTTGGCTTGGTTACTCAGCTGAGATCTCAACTCTATAGCTGTGCCAGTGGGGAGTCCTTCTGGGGATCTGGAGGAAGAGAGAAAAAACAATCCCAGACTCGCTGTAGTCTGCATGTGCTCTTAAGGAAAATTGCACTTGATGCAGGGAGCTGCATCTGGAAATATTCTTTGTGTACCTGTTATCCTCCCAGTGAATGCCCCCACTGTTGCCAGTGGTGAGGACTGAGGCTCCTTGATTACTGGTTGGCAGTGGTAGGTGGTCACAATAGATATATTGTAAATACGTTACAAACAGAACTGTGGGTGAAATTAAAATGGCTTTCCATTTAATCATTAAAACATGCAAACAATCAAAATCATTTAAAATTACGACACTGGCTCTGACAAAATTCAAGGCGGTAAAAAGTGAGTTCAGTTCACTTTATATGCAGAAGATAGTATTCATGTTACACATAAATGTGTAATCAAATGTAAACTTTAGCCCCAGAAAAGAAAATAACAGAAACTACCAGAAACTGCTGAAATAAGGAACCAAAATTACCAGCAAGGGCCAGACAGAAAAGAAGAGGGGAAGCTTAAAACTGTTTACATTTTTTAAATATTAAGCAATAAATATCTTTTCTGACAGATTATGTTACAATATGAAAAAGATAATTTAATAATATGAAACTATTAAAATGAATACTTATACCAGTGGATATGTCATGATACAAGGCTATATTTGAATGATAAATAATTAATAGTGAATAAATAAATAAATAAAAATGTCAAGAAATTGCTCACAGATAAATGAAATGCATAGATCCAAAAAATAATGAAATTGAACTTTAATAAATACAGCATGAAACAAACACAGAGTAAGTGCTTTCATCTCTTAAGTATCAAAATGGAACAAGAATTCATCAGATGATCAAAAAATCTGTAAGACCCTTCAAATAGTGTAAAAGTGCCTGAGATTGGTTGTTGCCATCAAGTGACTACAAAACATGCCTTCTAAACTTTTTTAAAGTGACATGTAAAATTGACAGAAGAATTCAAACTTTTATGATTTGTTGGAACTTAAATAATCTGCCATTTGTACTCCAAGTATTCCCTGTTTTCATATCTGCTTCCACCTTTCTCAGAAAGTTCTGCAAAGTCTAAAACACTAAAACACTAAAATTAAACACTAAAAATAAATGTATTAAATCCAATGCATTAAGTAGAATACCTGTTATAGTGCACTTATAATGTCTCTGTTAATTTGAGAACATTAAAATGGGCCTGTTTAAAGGTTTCTTCAATGATCTTTGGCTACAGGCAAGAAGCTCACAGGTTCCATTTAGCATTTATTTTGATAAAGAACAGAATTTTCAAGAGCCTGAACTATTGGCATTGAAATACAAGCATAAATAATGGGATGACACTTTTTTGGAGCCTGCATCTATTCAACGACAGTCCCAAGTGGTTTATTGTTTGATAAAAAAACCTTCTGGTGAACTTTGGTCAAATGATTGGTTAATGAATGGAAAGCTTTAAGAAGGGATGGGCTGTGTAAGGTTGCAATTAAAAACATCAATGTGATCTTGGTTTAAATGGATAGGAAGCTAAAAATTCTTCAAAACAAATTAACTTTACAGCTTCTGAGTACTGCAATTACTAGCAGGGTCAAATGTAGTAAGGAAAAACTACAGAAGGAAGATGTGGTTTTAAAGAAATGAAAAGAGAAGAAACTTAAGAGAGTTTTAGAGGCTTATTAATATTTGGCATCAGGAGATAGAAAAAATTCTGATTAATCGGAAAATGTCCAAAGTATTCTTCATTCTGGTGAAGATGGGGTAATCAGTGTGATGATGCATCCGGGTACTTTAGCTTTGGTACAGAAGTGGTTTTAGAGTTAACCCCTGCACAAAACGTGAGACCGAGGAGATTGCCCAGGTTAATACAGAAACAGAAAAAGCAGCAGAACAAAGCACAACAATTCAAGCATCAAGGCAAAGAGTCAGCATTTTAGAAGAGGAAATCCTGAATCATAATAGATTGCAGAAAGTGGAAATATTTCAAAAGGATTCGGTCAAGAAACCCTACAGTTGGTCAGAGGTAGTACAGAACTCCAGGTACAGGAAACAGGGGAACCATCAGGGGCCTCCAAGGCGATTATCTTCATGGAACAACAGAAGGTAAAGATGCTTCAGGAATTCAAGTTTTTAAATTATCTAGTAAGACTTTTAAGTACTGATGAGATACAAGTATTGCAAAACAGTTTTACTTATTTTCCTAGCAGTAGGGCTAATTTGTTTCACACCATTAATGATTTAAAATGTTACACCAGAAAACTTAATTTTATTTATTTATTTTTTAATGTTTTTAAGAACATCAGTAATGACAATACTTTGACTAAACCCAGTCTATTTAACTAGCATCTTCATCTAGTAATACAGACACATGAACATTTATGTGAAAAAAGATGTTAGATTATTACTAGTGGGCCCAGTTAAACAAACCTTTAATAACTTGAGTAGTGGGGAAAGGTCAGCTTTAATGAGTATGTCTCAAGATTTCTCTAGCAGGGTTATGAAGGCTGACAGAGGTAGTGCCATGATTGTTATTGTGTATGAGCTAAAAATGTTTGACATTTTAAAAAATACCAAATTTTATACGATGGTGGAGAAGCACTAGAGGATGAAGAAATACAGATTCATCAATGGTTTTATGAGAATTTATTAAAAGGATTTATTTCACAGAAAATGTGTTATTTGTTGGTGGAAAATCTCATTATTGGTATAATTTTTGGTATACTCAAAATTTATAAAAATAAGACAGATCCACCTTTGCATCCCATAGTTTCAGATAAAGGAATTAAATTGGAATTAGTATCTAACATCATTGATATGGCTTTGAAAGAAACTATCTTTTATTAGAGACTCTTTCCATTTTACAGAAAGTTAATTGAGGTTAGACTTGAGCAGTGGGTCCTGTTAGTTACTATAGATGTAAAATCCCTGTAGGCTGTGATGCCACGTGAGGTGAGATTAGAATGGGCTTATAACTTTTTGTTGGATTCTTTTTGAATATTTGATGAATGAGATGATGTTTTTGGATGAAAGCATTGATTTTGTATTAAAATCAAATTTTTTCATGTTTAAGAATGAGTATTACCAACAAATGATGGGAGTGGCTTTGAGGGCAACTCTGGCCTGTAATTTCCCTAATTTAGTCATAGCATACTGGAAACATTTTTTATGCATCAAACATGATTACATGCAGGTTAAGTTTTATGTTCATTTTACTGATGACATTTTTTTCATTTGGAGTGGAACTAGGACAGATTTATCATGGTTTTTGGACAGCTTGAATGAAGAGGTAGAACTTTTAGAATTTTTCTGGTTGCAATAGTAATGATAATTTTTTTAGACATTTTAATCATTTGTGGTTTTGGCTTTTCCGGGTTAGGGGTCGCCACAGTGGAACTCCGGTCCGCTAATGATTGGCAGTAGATTTTTTTATGGGTGCCAAATTGCTAGCCCAAAAACCTTTGAGTGAAGCCCCACACCCATGTCTTTTTTTTCCATTTTAGCATGGGGAGGACATGGCAGACACCACACACCACCACTCACACAGAGCACCGAGAAAGAGAAGGAGAAGGAGAACTGCAAGCTGTGAGGCAACAACGCTACCTCTGTACAACCATGGTATACTTTTTAGACATTTTAATAGGGGAAAGTAAATGATAAACTGGAGACAGCAATAAGTTAGAAAAATTCAGTCAGTAACTCTTTATTGCATTATCAGAGTGTGCATCCACAACATCAAAAGTCATCAATAGAACATCACTTTGGTGGAAAATGATTTGACACAAATGTTTTTAACCAGAGGATATCTGGAAGTTCAGATAGAAAGAGTTCAAGCAAAGAGGACATCAGTAGTTCACTATGAGGCTATTAAAATGAGATGCAGGGATATGTTTGACACATACGCTGGATTCTGATAACATCAGGAAAATACTGATTAGCAATTAGAGGCTTTTTAACACTAATGATGAAATATTAAATATTTCACATGATAAATCCCTTTTTATCAATAAAAGAGGATGTAATATTGAAATATTTTGTAAGGTACAAGTTCCACCAAAAAGGTGGTACTTATAAGTGTTTAAGTTGTTTCACTTGTAGATACATTGGTGATGGTCCTATCATATATTGTGCCAATACTACTAGAACTTACCTTCTGCCTGGAATTTTACTTGTAATGCATTTTTGTGGTTTTCTTTGCTGCTTTTTCAACATGCAATTGTTTTATGTAGGGAAGACCACCCACAGACTAAGAGATTGGATTTTTGAATGCCAAAGAGCCATCACTAACAGAGACATTTTGTATGCACTATACAGGTATTCTGCTCAGTTCATCAGATTTAGTAAGTTTATTTTTAGTGTTTTGGAATTTATAGAACTTTCTAACAAAGGTGGAAGTAGAGATGAACATCTTGAATATTTGAAGTACAAATGGCAGACTATTTTAGATGCAACAAATTACAGTTTGAATTCTTCTGTTAATTTTAAATGTTACTTTAAAAAGTTGAGAGCAAATGTTTTTAGTCACATGATGGTAACAACCAGTCACAAGCACTTTTATACTAGTTAAATGGCCCTACAGATTTTTTGATGGTCTGATGAAGTCCTGTTCCATTGTGATAATTTAGAGTTGAAAGTGTTTACTCTGAGTTTATTTTATACTGTATTTATTAAAGTTCTACTTTATTATTTTTGAGATCTGTGTGTATCTGCATTCCTCTATGAGCACAGCTGTGGCATTTTTTATTTTTGTTTTTTGTTTATTTATGGCACAGGAGCTACCTTGGCATTTTTTACAATAAATAAATAAATGCTTGATATGTAACCAGGCAGCAGATAGGATAAAATCTATATGCCAAATATTTTATGAATTTAAAAACAAATCCTGCTTCCTACTTATTCAAGAATATGTGACATATTAGTAATTAGTTCATTACAGTGAACCTAATACAAGCAATTCTTACAGATGTGCTATCCACACCACTGATCAAAAGAAACTGTGTCACCACTGTGCGAGTACTCTTGTTGTTTTGATGTCCCTAAGACATTCTGATTTTCAAAGCTTTGTCTTTGTGATAGTTGGATTTATCTAGTGGTTTTGACAGTGGCAGAAAGTACATAAACAATATTGCTACTATGGCATGGAGGGGATTACATTTCAGTATTGTTACATGTAGATGATTGCATGTTAATGTCAGAGGATGTAGCTAGAGCAGTGGCAACTATAATACAGACATTTAAGAAATTTAGGGAAGCGGCAAGGCACAGGTGCAGCAACAAAAAGACAGTCATGAGATAAGGAAAAGGAAAGGGGAAACAAGTGAAATGAAAGAGGATGAGTCCCCAAGTACTTAGAGCTCTATATTGGAAACAGTGAGAGAGAGGCAACAGAGAAAAACAAAGGAAGCTGAGAAAAAGGATACTACCCAGAGAAGGGAGAAAGAAGACTTATTCACTAAAAGGGAAAAATAATGCAGTAAGGATGACAATACTACCAAATCCTCCACCTGCCCTGCAACCTACAAATAGACCCCAGGGACAAAAGGCTACAGCAAATACAAAAACACATAGAAAACTAGGGGGTCAATAATGGCAAAAAAGTGTGGAAGGCAAAAATGAGAATACATAGGAAAGGAGGGTATGGGAGCTTCCATTTATTCCTATATATGCACTGACATGTAACATCATTCAATGGCTAGAAACAGAAAGGAAGGAGGTTATACAAAATAGAGAGAGAGAGAGAAGAAGGCATGGAGAAGCTTACAAAAGGAAACTATGAGGAACAGAGGGGTGGGAAGCAAAAGATGAAGATTTGGTAGGCAGAGAAAGGGATGGTGGAGAAATATTTAAAACAACAGAGAAATTAATACAGAAATAGAGAATACTAGAGGCCCAGTAGTGGAACTACTTGGTACTCAAGGGGACCTGTAAAAGAATACAGAAAGGGCCACATGAAAAAGGAACAGGCAGTAAGGGAGGGTAAGCAGAGAGATGATGACACCCTGGAGGAAGTGCAAGAAGCTTGAGAGGCAAAGGAACAAAGAGATCTATGAAGTGCTGAGGGAAATAATGGACAAAGTTGAAGAAAAGAGAATGAGAAAGAAGTGAAGGAAGAAAGATGGAAGGGAGATGCAGGATACTGGCAAAAACAATTCAGGAAAGGAAACCCATGCAGAAAATACATGGCTTAGAAGATCAAAACCTGAGAAGACTGCATATATGATATGTAAACCTCATGATTTTGGTAAAGGAAGGCAGGAAGGAGAATAATAGATGCATGGGGTGTCAGTTGGAAAGAGCAGGAATCCTGCACATAGTCAGGGACTCTGTGTGGGTACAACAAGTCTCGGAACAGACACAGAAGATTTGGCCCCGATCAGACCTACAGAGATTTCAAAAGGAAGGACAACATAAATAGGAATTCTTTATATGATACAGAAAGAAAGAAAATGGCAACATCTGGGAAGAAAGAGAGGCGAACATTATTAGACTGCTGAGGACAGAAGTCAGAACCTTCATCTCTCTTATTGGAAGGTTCTAGGACATAGGGAGAAAATGGCAAAATGAAAAGAATGAAAAAGGAGGGTAAACTCATTGTGTATAATAATAAACTGGATGGTGCAGTGGTGCAGCAGTAGCATTGTTGCCTCACAGCAAGAGGTTCTCCAGTTCGATTCTCTGCTGGGGTGCCTTCTGTGTGGAGTCTTCATGTCCTCCCTGTGTTAATGTGGGTTTCATCCCACGTTACAAAGACATGCATCTGAAGTGTTTCTCCCCAGGCCTCTGCTGAAAATTGTCTTCGTTCCGAGTCGGACCTTCCTGGTAAACAAATGTTAAATAAAAAAAAAAACTTTCAAGATACCAATGTGCTTGCTAAACTTAACAAGGAACTCTGAACCCTGATCAAATCAGCTTAAGCTTGATGTGAACTAAGAACAGCTACCCAGATGAAGCCTGCTTTAGTTATATTTGACATCTGAGACACAATGTCTAGCAATACACAAAGCTAATAGCTATGAAAATCACCTACTCCATCCCAGAGAATGTAGCCAATCTACTAGCATACAAATTGAATTCAAACATCACCCTCCCCTCTTGCATTCCTATATCATATACCTGCATTCATACCTCCCATCATATCTCTCAAGAACAAGTCCTCAAGGTGCTTTCCAAGGCCAAGAGCACTAATTCTATGAGGACAGTTAACACACAGGGCTGCCTAGTGGTCAGCCTGAAAAATAACTTAGCAAAGCCCTACAGGGATTATTGAAAATCAGCATCCAAGCAGGCTTTATGTTGGATTAATGGAGGACAGCAACAGTCAAACCCTTGCACAAAGGTGGGATGTCATCTGAACTTGGTAGTTTATAGACACATAAGCCTTGTCAACTTCATCTGTCAGGAGATGGAAATAAATAAATGAGGACATAGGTAATCTACTAACTCATGATGCATGCCAATTCAGAGTTGTCAAGGGCAGATCCTTCCTGCTTAACTTGGTCATCTTGTTCAAGAAAGTTACTGAAGCAAAGAATGAGGGCAAATCAGTACACACCACACATCTAGACCTTACAAAGGCATTCAACACCATCCCACACTCCCGTACCATAAATAAGCTCTCCCAGCTAAGTTTAAGTCCCTATGTAACTGACTGAATACCAAACTGTCTCACAAACAGAACTCAGGAAATTAGGGTGAGTGGTTGTGCCTCCTGCAAAAGACCTGTCACTAGTTATATACCCCAATGTTTAGTCCTTAAGCCACTCCTCTTTGGTATTTACTTCTTTAAGGTCAAAGCAGATATTAAGGGTTTATAACTGCAGACAACTGTAAAATTGTTGCATTCATAAACTCCCCAGAGGATGCCACAAACCTACAACAGGGCCTTTCCCAAATAAATAGTTGGTGTCAAAACCATTGACTAAAATTAAAGTCCAATCTTTTGGCAAGAATGACTTCCCTTGTAACTATCACATTGACAGAACACCCCTGAAAGTTGATCTCATAGTCAGGGATTGGGAAACCTATGTAAAAAATGAACTGCCCTTTGATCACTACATATTTACTATTGTAAGATACTACTTTTTTATTGCACAGCTTATACTTAAAGTATAATGTTAAAGTTCAGGGATGGAATCATGCCAATGCACTTGTCTCTTATCAGGCCAATCATTGCCCCATTCAGTATGTACTTATCTAAACACTTGTCTCATCTGGTATGACCTCAACATTTTCTCAAAAAAATAAGGGCCTAAAACACAAAAACTATGCAGACTATCTCAAAGTCTTTTCTTTCTTCTCAGTATAATACAGGCTACTAACAGGTAGCCTCTGCCTTGCTTATAGAGCCTCAACAGACCCTATCCTGTCAGACCTGTTACATATTCTCAAGTCCAAAGGCAGTATAAACACCAGCGCAAATGCTCTTAATCTCTTTTGTGATGCAAACAGAACATCTTAGAGGGATTAATATATATTACAGAGAATGGAACTGTTTCCTACTCCATATAAGGCAAAATTCTTCTTTTACTCTATTGAAATGTAAGTTGGATGAGTGGATGGAAAAATACAAATTCAGCCCCCCCGATCAGCAGCCATGTCCCTCACAGATAGGGGCAACAGTTATTGTCTCACTGTATCCTCATTCTGCTTGTCTCTAGATTTTTTATCTACAAAATGCAATGATTAAAATCTACTCTGGGAATGTAAGGCTACTCTTCTTAAGAGCTTCAAAGATCAATAACATATTGTCACTGAGGAATGAGCAAAACAGAATGATGAGAAACTACAGTTTAAAGAATGTGGCAGCTAAGCACTGATATTAGCAGCATATACAATGTTTGCTTAATATTTAAAAACAAAGCATAAGTAATAATCTATTTACTTAATGTACAACTCAGTAAACTGCAGAATAAAATCAGACTTCAGCAGAGGGGAAAGTCATGTGACACATTTTTTGCCAGACCTTTATATTTTGCACTTTTATAAGCGTTGTGGAATAACATCTAAAGTGATTTGATTGATGATAAAAATCTTTATTGTAGCCTGAATTAGATTTACAGGAAAAGGCAGATGACATTAATATAAAGAAGACAAGAGAAGAAGAGACAACAGTGATGATGACACCAGCTAGTCTGAGTCAGTCTTAAATAAACATAGTAGGAGCAGAACAGTTGGAAGTAACTTTAGAATTAATATGATAAATATGGGGGATAAGGCAAACCATTCTCCTGGTGTGTTACTTACAGGTGACTCATTGATTAGGAAAGTATTAGACAACATGTTAGTATTGATAGAGAGCATGTGACACTTCTAGTTTACAGGGATATAATCTCCAAGATATTTATTCAGGCCTTGTCAAATTGATAGAGACAAGATCTGCTTATAACTCAGTAATTATACATGCAGGTATAAATGATCTGTCAATGGACACTCTCTTTAACATGTATAGGATGTGTTAAAACAGGCAACCTGATGTCCAGATAGTCAATACTAAACAGCTAAACTGGTCTGTTCAAATACATTGAATTATCTATAAATATTGTATGATAGGGGCCTCCTATCGGTTAAGGTAACTTGATCAATACCCATAAAACAAAAGAGTGGTCAGGGTTACTGCTAAAACGCTGTCGAACACTACCCAAGCCCCCTCTTTGTTAGAAAAAATACGTCGTAGTCAGACCCAGTGTTAGCGCTGAACAAAAAAACAGGGTCGTTCAAGGTTCGGCGTTCTCCACTGCTCTCCCTATTATCATCTCCTCATTTAAGATGCGAAGGGATCGAAGATGCATGGGTTTGAAAGGAAAGTCCGCTTCCCTACTGATGAAGCAGTAGCGGTTTTTGGTCGAGGAGGCAGTCCTCTGCTGTTTGTGCTGCAGGAAGTAACGAGACAGACCCCGAGTAATAATGTGCATATATGCATTACCTAAAGTAGCTCTAATAAAAGTTGATGAAAGGGGCCTCCCTATCGGTTAAAGTACTTGATGTTTACGATTGGTTTTTCCTATGTAAAAAGGGGGGGTTTTAATGATTCTACTATGTTCTACTAATGATAATGAATTAGCACACCAAAATTCCTTACTAAATCAGCAGAGAAACAAAACTGGCCACTAGTTATTAATTAACTTTTACAGCATACTCGAAGTTTAGCTAAAGTTTTGATTGATCTGAAATGCTACATACGCAAGTTAAATTTAAAATTATATTTTAACAATGAAACAACAAATGTTAATGACTGGAGATTGATGTTGTAACAGAACTGTTGAGCATAGTACTGTCATCAAACTTTTTGTTTTTGAACATAAATTTATACTATCTAATGAAACTGTAATGCAGAAGATAAAATATTACACTAGGGGAATGAAGTTGAAGCAAAACTTTTGTAGACTATTTGAACAATTCTACACAATGGTTAAAATTTACTTATAGGTTTTCAACAATAGAAACAGACTACTTGGACGTGAGACTAACTAAAGAAGTAGATGAAGAGATTTATTTGTCTGGCATTTTCAGGAAACAGGCACTACACTAGTCTACATCCACCTAGGCAGAAAAATCTATTGTCAAAGGACAACGCAGGATGTGTAGCACTTACAGTGATTTTAAAGCTGAGTGCCAATTTTGAAAGGTATGTTTATAAATTTAGAAGGGCTTATAAATGAAGTTGACACTAAAAGAACAAAAGGGTTGTATAAACCACTACTTGATCAATCTAATGTAGGTAGGTCTACTAATGATAATGAATTAGCACACCAAAATTCCTTACTAAATCAGCAGAGAAACTTTTCTTTAAGTTTTATGAATTTGGGCCATTATCTTAAAACTGGCCACTAGTTATTAATTCCGTTAACTTGATTGACAAGTTAGTAATAATTTGAAAGAACTTTTTCAGCATACTTCTAACACTTATGGTCACACAAGACCTAGAGGTTCATTTAAATGTGGATGCTAAGTGATGAGAACTGGAAATTCCTTTATAGTTAGGAATAAAAAATACAACATTAAGCAGAGGATTACTTGTGATTCAAAGTCAGTGGTGAACTAAAAGAGAGAATATACCAGCACCTTTATGCTATAAAAACCTCTTTTAAAGAATGCCTTAGCAAAACATGTTAGCAGTAATTTTGTTTTATGGGTATTGATCATTTATGGCAGTTGAATTTAGATGCATTTAGGCTAGATGGCCTCAATGAGAACTGTAACATTTCATGTGTTCTTAAACTAAGGAGCTACTTTAGGTAATGCATATATGCACATTATTTTGTGGGTTTAATGCATAATTTTTCAATGTTAATGTAAATGCACTAGTAAGAATATTTTTATGTTGTTTTATCATACAATATTTATAGATAATTCAATGGAGTTTTATGATTATTCATGATTTTATTCATTATTTTTATTGAGTCGCAATTATTTGTCACTTCCTGTTAACTGAGTATTTGAACAGACCAGTTTAGCTGTTTTACTTGTCTTCTTCTGAGGAAGCAAGAAGAAACTTGGACTTTGTTTCCTGTGGTTAGTATTGACTATCTGGACATCAGGTTGCCTGTTTTAACACATTTTTACAAGTTTGTTTGCTCATTTTTGACTGTTTGTTAACATGTATAGGATGGTTAAGAGTATTTCAGAGGTTTATTTAAAAAACAAAATTAAGGTTTGTTTTTCAGAAATTTTGTCCTCACTAGCCTTATCAGATTATCAATTCACAAAATTAACACTGTTCAATAAATGATAAATAACTGGTGTATACAAAAGGACATTGATTTTATTAATTTCAGGGATGATTTTCTGAATAACACAAATTTATTTGGGCAAGTTTGGTACCATTTGAATTATTTATGGAGTAAATTGTTCAGTTATAAATTGGTTGATATCGTGAAACATTTTTTGTATTTTACCCAGGAATTAAGGACAATTACAACCATGTCAGACACACCAGGTTACGAAAGTGTATCATGCTAATGCTCAAAATTTGACTAATAAAAATAACTGAATTAAATGTAGTTTGTTTAGTAAATAATCACAACTTGGTTGTAATTATTGACTTGTGAATAGTGAAGGAATACAGCTTCTTGGATATCAATCATTTAGCTGCTTGAGATATAATAGAGTAGGAGGAGGACTGGTCATTTTTGAGGCACAATGGTTAAATAATTGGGTGTTGGAGGTGGATTACAATTTAGAATCAATTTTTGTGACAGCATTAGTTGCTGATTCTGGTCTCCCACTACCCTTGTTAGTCTGTTATAAAAGCCCTGATTATCAAGCACTGATCAACTCTGGTTATTTGATCACTTGGTTAAGTTTATGACTTACGATAACCTGATAATTTTAGGTGACCTTAACTTTCCACAGATCAGTTGGTCTCATGGCAAAACAGTGATGATGTTGGAGGATGAATTTTATAATTTATGTTACAAAATTTAACTCAGATGACTGATTTCCTACCAGATCAAATAATATCTTAGATTTCTTACTTAAAAATATTCAGATAAAGTTTCTGAGATTAACCAACTGCATCCATTAAGCAATTCAGATCACATAGCTTTTGAATATAATAACTAAAGCTTTGCATACAAATCAACAAAATAGTATTTTTGATAAGGCTAAGCAGTTTGATCTGAATATTATAAATCAAATAAACTCTAGAGACATGAATTCCTCCTAGGTAAATAATATTGTAAATAAATGGGTGGACTTTGAAAACATTTGTGAAGTTCTTTTTTCTGGATGTAAGAAAATAATAACTAACAGTTTACTGAGGACTACACCTCCATGGTGGAATATTGGTCATGTTAAACCTCTGACAATAAAGAGGAAAAATGTAAGCTTTGGAAGAGGTTCAAGAGAAATGATTTAAAACAGGCCTATAAATTAGTCTCCAGAAGGTTAAATGCCTCTTTGCAATTAGCAAAAAGTAAATTTGAAGGCAATTTAATTAGTAGCCCTTGTTGTAAGAAATTTTATTCTTATGTTAAATATGTCAAAAGTAAGGTTAAGTCTTTCAAACCAATTTCTATTTGAGATGAAGTGCTGAATGCTGGAGAATTATTGGCAAATTTGCTTAATGAGCACTTCTTGGCAGAAGGTGCTACACTGTTTGATGATGTTTCTGATTTTAGAATTTTAATCGAAGATGATTGTATGTAACCAGTTTTCAATATGACCCTTGTGTGAACATCTCTGAGCTGTATTAAACAGGGTAGTGTTATGGTACCTGATAATATTCCAGGCATTTTCGGGGCATATTCCAGTCAATATATTCTAGTTACTGTCACTCAGTTTTTTAATACCCTGTTTTATTCTGGCACTGTTCCAGCTAGTTTGAAACTTGCAGACATAACTACAATTCATAAGGTAGTTCTAACAGATAATATAAGTAATTATAGACCTATCAGTCTCACTTCACTGGTGGGGAAGAATTCTGAGAGGTGTCTACTTTCCCCTTTTTAATCAAGACTTTCAGGGATGTTTATTTACCTGACTCAATATGGTTTCATGAAAAAAAGTTTGACGTTCACTAATTTAATTGAGTTTTATGACCCAGTGACAATTGCCTTACATATGGGCATGTCTGTAGTGGTGGTCTATTTGAATTTGTCTAAAGCGTTTGACAATGTCCCTCATTCTGCTATAATGGATACTATGATCAAACATAAAGTTAATCCATACATTGTTTGCTGGGTGGCTAATTGGCTTAGTGGTAGACTGCAGAGAGTAATGCTAAAACACTTCACCTCTAGCTCTATTTGGATTTGTCTAAGGTTTTTGACTGTGTCCTTCATTCTGTTGTCATTGATGCCTTGCTCAAGCACAAAGTTAATCCATACATTGTTTGCTTTGTGGCTAACTGGCTTTGTGGTACATTGCAGAGAGTAAGGACAAGAAACTTCACATCTGTCTGGCTAGACATGAACAAAAGGGTCCCCCAGGGTTCAATTCTAGGTCCAGTATTGTTCAACCTGTTATTTTCATTTATTCCTAAGATATGTAATGCATGGATGGCCAAGTATGGGGACTATATTAAACTAGGTTGTGTTATTACATTGGTAGAAGATACTGACCACTTCAAATCTTACATGTGTTTGGTGACTGAATGGCTGAACTAAAAGTTAATAGGGATAAATGCATTGCTTTGCATTTTGGGAAACCAGTGGTTCAATATCAAATAAATATAGGTCATGATGAGTTACAGAAGTTGACAGAATATAAGGATTTAGGTTTTATTGTATTTTAAGTAACAGACTAATGCCTTAAAAGTTAAAGTTAAGACATTAAAAGTTATTGGCTTAATTTTTAAGATCTTTACAAGAAATAATGACTGTCTTTTGAGGTTGTTCATAACATATGTTCAACTCATTATTTAGTACATGTTGTTTTGCTCCTACAAGAAAGAAGGCCTCCAGGTTTTAGAAGATATTTAATGAAAATTTATAGTGTATCATACTGTGTAAAGATAAATAATATATTAGACTGGAAAGTTTAGGCCTGTTTTCAATCAGTTATAGATATCTGAGGGGTAAACTTTGTTTAGCCTACAGGGAGGGGCCTCTGGAGTGAAAAAATATTGATCTCTACTAAATACTGATTTATTGAATACAATCATATTAACCAGAAGTGCATATTTTACTTACAGAATTGAGGAGTCAAGGACAGTCTTAAGCACAAACTATTAAAAACAGTCATTGGACTTTATCTATTCAACAGTTGTCTTTTTTGCTAGTATTAAAAAAAAACAACTTGATACCTAATTGTGCCCCTTTATGCAGGAATTATTGAACAACTGAGTAACTGAAATTAATTTTATTTTGCAGAGGTGATGAAGCCCTGGCTGTGGTTTAAGTGTCCCTGGTTCAAGAAGAAGACTTGGGAAAGGAAATAAATTCAGTTATCCAGTAATTAGATTGAAGTAGGAAGGTGGTAGGAAGGTGAGGTGCAGCAGTTCTGCTAGGTCACCTAGCCTATCAGTACAGATGAGGTTATTCTCGAGAACTATGCCCCAAGTTGGAGGCACACATGATGATCGTCCAGGCTTATCAGCATTGACATCACTGCATGTCTGCAGTTAAGGCAGTACTAATAGTATGGCATAATAAAAGCCTTTGGACCATATAAGGAAGATTGTTAGCTTTAACCCAGCTCACACATTAGCAGAAAATGTGGCTACATCAAGGGAATAAGGAATACATGTGTCAAACAATGAAAGTAAAAGATCCATGGCCAGGGTTGATAGGACCAAAATAGTTATATTAAATAAATTACACTATGTCTTATTTACCCATATAATAATTTCTATTTAATCTGTTCAGCTAAAGAGTTGCAATTAGGTCAGCATACTTCCTCTCTATAATGTAAACATACAGCTGTTAATTTATTGAAAATTATATTACTGCAGACATCATCTGCCCAAGAACAAGATTCAGATTGCTTTATATGTAAATAATTAAACATTCCTTGTACTGTGGTGAGGAAACATAAGTGCTGACATACACTTTTATTTTTATTTATTTTTTATTTATTTCCTTTCCTAACTGTATAAATCCTGGTCCTAAAGACTGAACCATTTTCAGTCATGATCTGTGCAAATGGCAACAACAAGCATACAGCAGTATACTGGTCCCCTACACAGAAGTGGCTCTAGTATCAGCAGAGCCAGATCAAGGTCAAATAGGCAGGGTAAAGGATTGCCCCCCCCCAGCCATTCCAGTGTCCCATTGCTTGGCTATTTCTCCCCAGTTACCATAAACACTATTTAAAACTCTGCATGCATACTGTTTTCTCCTTTACTTCTACAATGATTACAGATATTTGGATTGAATTTAAAACTTTTATTTCAAATTTTATAGCACAAACAATGATATATATTTGCCAAACAAAGCAATATGGTCTCACAATAAAAACAGATTTAGCATTAAAACTTCTCTGCCCTTGAAACTCACATTCACTGAAACAGCAGTGAAACCCACATTCAAAGAAAATGCAGCTGGCCAGTGGTGGATTAAGTTTACCTTTGGATTGTTTTCAAATCATAGATCCCTTGCACACATTTTTAGGACCATGCAAACATGCAATAGTTCTTTGATTCACCTTCCTGGTTGTATTAAATTATATCCCTTGTATACTACAGCACCACTTGTTAGAGTATGTTTTAAATTTTTCAGTAAACAAGGTACAAAACATGTGAAGCAATAATAACAAAACTGCCCAATTCAAAACATTTCAAGCCTAAAAGGCCACTCAAACTTCTGTCATTACAATCCACCAATATCAGTCTACATGCACAATCTCTGCAGAAGTAAAAGTCATCTGAATAATTCCACATTAAAGAGATCTGTAACTAATGAAGAGATTGCTGATAGCAAACACCTTTATATTTCAGTGTTTCATCTACAAAGTCAGTGCCTTCAGTGTTTCATCTACAAATTCAGTGCCTGTTGCCCTTGAAGAATAAATTGTCTGTGTTACATTTAAAGGGGGGGTGGATGGCTAACTGAAAACAGGTTCATAGTTACTAGGCATCTCATCCAAAGCAGGATATACTCAGGACTGCAGCACCCCACCCCCCATTAAAATACAACACAGTAATAGCAACCCATCTGCATGCTGTGGGAGGCAAACCCAGTGCCTTCGGCATCAAATGCAAGTATGCTACTTGCTGTAATACTAACACTGCTTTGAACTTTTAAACTACAGTAGTGATACCATTTGCTAAATAAAACAGCTGCACACCGTAAACAGATGTAGCATGAGCAGCAGTAAACTTTTCTTCCCTTGTAGCTCACAATTCTTTGAAAATGCACTTGAAACTCAAATTCCTTAAAAAACTAACTTGAACCTCAGTTCCCTGAAAAATGCAGCTTGATAGTTGGGGTACAGGATTCAGGCTGTTGTTTCCTGTAACTAAGATACAGGGTTTGAGCCTAAGCAAATTAATAACCATGTGTTATCCCTAACTAGGTCATTTCACTTTCACAGACACTTTAACCTCTTAGTGCAAGAAATCTTGACAAAGCCTAAAATAAATAGGGGCAGATTATAAATATTGCTCTCATGAACTTAGAAAATTGCTAAAATAACAGGATTTGTGTTAGTATGGATTTTTAAAGGATATGAAGTCTGAAACTCAAATGTCTGAAATTATTTACTAACTTCAGTCCTTTTTATGAGGAACAGACCAAAATATGGGACAAAAATCTGGACATCCTGCAGAAATCTGGACAGTTGAGAGGTATGCTATCTACCTACTTCCTACACACAGAGACACACCACACCTTTCAATCTTTTAGCACATTAAATCTGGGCAAAGCCAAAAATAATGGAGGGACAAAGCCCCAAAAATAGGGACAAACTTTAAGTATTGCTTTCACAAACTTATAAAGTTGCTAGAATTAAAGGTATTGTGTTATGAATAAGTATATAAGTAAGTATATAAGTATATGTTATTACTTATTATTATAAGTTATTATTTATATATATATGTAAGTTATATATATATATATAAGTATATAAGTTTCTAAAGGATATGAACTCGGAAATTCAAGCCATTATTTAATGAATTCTGTCCTCACTGATTTGCCACAATAAACCCCAAAAAAACACAAATGTTATGAGGAACAGTCTAAAAATACACAAACACCTACCTACCTACTTGTTACACACACACACACACACACACACACACACACACACACACACACACACACACACACACACACACACACACCTACCTACCTACATAACTACCTATCACTATAACTCTAATTATTGCCGTTATTTATAAGCGTCATTCATCACATTATCTTCAAAAGTCACTACTTTTGGGTGGGATTAAGAGGGACAGAGGTAAAATTTCAGACAGGATCAGGGATGTCCATGAAAATCAGGGACAGTTGAGAGGTATGCCTACCTACCTCCCTGTTACATACACACACACACACACACACACACACACACACACACACACACACACACACACACACACACACACACACACACACACACACATGCAACAACTACCTCTTCTTTGTCTCACTTGCCCATGGCCCACATTTCAGACATCTTCTGGCATACAAATTCCATGCATGTGGAAGACAAAGGCATAAACAACAGGTCACACAGATGTAGAAAACAGAAAACACAGAAACAGGTTGTACACAACTGTCACATCTGTGCTATTGGACATGAAGGGTGTTCTTCTTAAAGCAGAACGCCCTTAAAAAAACAAGCATTTTTAAAAAAATAAAGAAATAAATCTCCCTTTCCCAGCCAGTGGGCCCAAGGCGACTGCCTTGGTCACTTAGTGCTGGATCTGACTCTGAGTATCAATAGTATACAGTAAGTCACAGAAAAAAAAGACGAATGGCATAATGCCAAACAATGTTTCCCATAGAGAATCATTGCCGGTGTGATTTCAAAGTGCCAGCTGGCAATGATTCACTTCTTTTAGAAGATTTCTCCTTTCATCAACTGTGACTGTGGAGCTGCTATATATAAATTCTGTGAATATGGGGGGCTTACCCCCATCCCCTGCCAAAAAAACCTGAAAAATAATTTTTTGGGTATTTACTTTTTGTTATTTTGAAACCGAGAATTTCAGGAAGTAGGCATTTTCATAGTAGAATGAGAGTATACATGTGAACAAGAAATTATATAAATATACAGTAGTGAAATATGTGATATATATATATATATATATATATATATATATATATATATATATATATATATATATATATATATATATATATATATATATATATATATATATATATATATATATATATGATTATAATTATATCAATATACACACACACACACACACACACACACACATAGATATATGTAGTTATTAGCTCAACTTTTATTTACTCTAAACAAGTATAAATTGCCTAATAAATCTGAAAAATAAGCAAATGCAAATCAACATCTCACAAGAGTGCTTCCAGTTACCTTATTTACTTTCTTAACAACACTATCACTCTTTCCTTAAGTGTATAGAGATGTAATTTCAAAATTTCTGTTATTTTCAATTATTTCAGGGCCCTATTAGCTATAGATTGGCACTTCATATGTCTTCTTGGTTTTGTTTTCCTGCTGCTTCATATGTCTCTGTTAATTAAAATGAACACCTGAAAAGCAGGCTTTGAAAGCATCATAAAAACACTTTTTCTTGCTACCTGTGGAATGGTGCCATCTGCTGCCCCCCCAACAAGCAGTAAGTACCTATGAACATACCTCTCAAACTTAGTGCAAGACGTCTAGACAAGCCTAAAATAATGGTGTCACAAGGCCCAAAAATAGAGTCAGATTTTCAATATTGCTCTTATAAACTTAGAAAGTTACTAGAATAATAGGGTTTGTGGTAGCATGCATTTTCTGAAGGATATACAGTCTGAAACAAAGATAAATGTCTTATGAGGAACAAACTAAAAATATTAGGCAAAAATCTGGGCATTCTGATAAAATCTGGGCATTTGAGGGGATGTAGTACAAAATGCATGAGAACTGCATGTGAATATAATATAAAAATGTTTGAAGTTAATAACGTTTAAACAAAAGAGGTTTTGTTCATTCTAAGTCTGGAGTGGGAAATTTCAGATGTTAACAGTTAATATACTGACAAGAGTTGCATACCACTGCATGTTCGATAATTTATAGGTCAACTAGGTGAGGAGTAGAACGGTTCTCTGCATGAGTACGAACCGCTTTATCTCATAACTTAAAAAGGTGGCATATATTTTAGCAATGTATGTAAGAAATCAACATATTTCATTAAAAAAGGATAAGTTGTCAATGCACATATTACTTTAACATGAACTGCAGCCACACACACACACACACACACACACACACACACACACAGAGACACACACTCTGCAATAGATGGAGATACTGAAGCTACACAGATCACACAGTTATTTCATCTACTTGAGGTAATAACCATCAGGGAAACTGCACCCACTGAATGTGAATTCAGCAAATAAGTATAACTTAAAATACAAGTCCCAAAACACTAACTCATTACTTACTATTGCATTTAGACAATGACAAAAGACACACTCTTTAAAAATTAACCTGATCCAGCAGTTCCTCAGTTAACATTGCAAATTCACAAACAGCCTTAAGTAAAAGCAGAGGTTCCTACCGATTGGTTGTCATCCATGACTGATGTCCTCTCAGGAGTGCTCTCTTCCTCATCTTTGGTTACGTTATCAAGTTCAGCCTCCAGATCCCAGCCATTTTGGAGCTGCTCTTTGTACCACTGCACCTTCTTGTCAACCTCCTGCTGGGAAGGGGAGCCAGAAAGCTTTTCTGTAGGACAAGATGAAGTTTCTCTTCTCTGGAAAGATGGAAAATATAAGAAATGAAATAGAAATCAGTCTATTCTACTTGCTATTGTATTGTTTTTTTTACTATAATTATAAAGCACATGCATGTTGTCATAACAAGCAGAGCTCAGAGATAACATATAATAGTGAAGAAGATTATGCAGTTTCTAGTATCTTCACTGGAGAGTAATCAAAGCAGAATGTTAGCAAAATTAGTTTTTTAAAAATAATATGACAACTTAGCACTGATACCAGCAGAATAAAGGAAGTTGGGTTAATATTTAGAAACAAAGCATAAACCATAATCTATTGGTTTAATCTACACAGTAGCAGACTACAGAATAAAATCAGACCTCAGCAGTGGGGATGTCATATAACATATTATTTCCAGACGTTTATGTTTTACACTTTTTAGCTTCATAAAACAGTCCCGAAGATGATTTTATTTTGCGGAGGTGATGAAGCCCTGGCTGTGACCTAAGTAACCCTGTTTCAAGAATTAAACTTGGTTCTACAGGACTTAGATGGGAGTAGTAAGGTGAGGTGCAGCAGTTCTGCAGGATTATCTGTCCCACAAGTAGAGATGTTTTTTTTTTTTGACAAGCCCTATGGTCCAAGATGGAGATACTCCAACTTCCTTGGAAAGAATGAAAATGAACTGAATGACCATCTGCCTACCTTCCTTCTTCAAATCCATACTCACCAAAACAACCAAACCACCTACCACACAATCAAAAATAAAAAAAGGCTTTAACTCAAATAGATTCATCACCAGTCTAAAAAGCTGTAACTGGGAATGTCTCAAACAGCTACCATTTGAAGCTGATGTGAACTCCTCTAATACCACTTTCTTAGATATATGAAACTGACACACACAACCCCAAGAACCATTAGCGTGAAAGCTAACTATGCACTCTGGCTAAGTAAAGAATGTAGATCCTTATTCAAAGCTTGAGATAAGGCCCGAGAACAATATCACAAAACAAAACCCAATTACAAGACCAACATTCTTAGAATTGTTAAAAAAAAGCTAAGAAACTTGCAAAACAGGACAAAAACTAACAAAAATATTCACAATAAAACACCAAAATAACTCTCAAAAGTTCTGGGCTACATTTAATAATATACTTCTACCAGGTAAATCAAATACCCCCATCCAACCTCAACCAGCAACTCTGATAATATCTTCTTCTTCTTTTGACTGCTCTCATTAGGGGTCACCACAACAGATCAACTGTTTCCATTTCTTCCTGTCCTCTGCATCTTGCTCTGTCACACCAACCACCTGCATGTCCTCTCTCACCACATCCATAAACCGTATCTTAGGCCTTCCTCTTTTCCTGTTACCTGGCAGCTTCATCCTTAGCATCTTTTTCCCAGTATACTCTGCATCCCTCCTCAGCACATGTCCAAACCAATGTAATCTTGCCTCTCTGGCTTTGTCTCCAAACCTTCCAACCTGGGCTGACCCTCTAATATACTTATTCCTAATCCTGTCCATCCTCATCACACCCAGTGCAAATCTTAACATCTTCACCTCTGCCACATCAAGCTCTGACTCCTGCCTTTTTGTCAATGCCACTGTCTCCAACCCATATAACATAGCTGGTCTCACTACCCTCTTGCAGACCTTTTCTTTCATTCTTGCTGGTACTCATCTGTCACAAATTACTCCTGACACTCATCTCCACCCAAATCATCCTGCCTGTACTCTCTTCTTCACCTCTCTTCCACACTCACCATTACTCTGAACTGTTGATCCCAAGTATTTAAACTCATCCACCTTCACCACCTCTACTCCCTGCATCCTCACCATTCCTCTATCCTCCATCTCATTCACACACATATATTCTGTCTTAGTCCTGCTAACCTTCATTCCTCTTCTCTCTAGAGCATATCTCCACCTCTCCAGGGTCTCCTCCACCTGTTCCCTACTCTCACTACAGATCACAATGTCATCTGCAAACATCATAGTCCACGGGGACTCGTCTGTCAACCTGTGAATCACTGTTGCAAATTAGAAAGGGCTCAGAGCTGACCCTTGATGTAATCCCACCTCCACCTCAAATGCATTCGTCACTCACACCGCAGACCTCACCACTGTCACACTACCCTTGTACATATCCTGTACCACTCTTACATACTTCTCTGACACTCCTGACTTCCTCATACAATACCACAACTCCTCTCAAGGCACCCTGCCATATGCTTTCTCTAAGTCCACAAAGACACAATGCAACTCCTTCTGACCTTTCTCTGTACTTCTCCATCAACACTCTCAGAGCAAATATAGCAACCCAAATTAATAAATACTTTACAGAAACTACGCTAGTCCTTGCTAATTCTGAAAACATCTCCAAGTCTGTCCCTGTAGCGCCCCATCACAGCAACACCTTATAAAATAGCCCCAACCAAATTATATTTTAACCAGTGTCTGTAGATACCATAAAAAGACTACTCTGAAAACTGAAACCAACCACCCTAGCCACAGACAACCTCCCAGCTGACTTTCTGCAAATCACAGCAGAGTGAATAGCATACCCAGTAGTGATACTCCTGAACAGATCAATATCTGAAGGCTTAGTACTTGTTTTCTGGAAGATCTCCCACATTATATCTTTGCACAAAGGAGGAAATTCCACTGAATTTACTAATTATCATCCAGTTGTCATCCTGTCATCCTTATCTAAAATCCTTGAGAAAGTCGTCCATACCCAACTCATGGACTACCATCACACACATACACTATTACCAGACACAGACACAACACAGTTTTTGCCCCTATCACAGCACCATCAGAGCACTAATCTCCTTTACTAATATAGTAAACCACTATAGAAATCATGGACAATTTGCATCTGCAGTATATTTAAACTTGTCCAAAACCTTTGATATGGTAAATCACAATAAACTCATCAATGTGCTCTCCTCCTTAAACCTTAGTAGTTCCTCCATCACCTGGTTCTAAAGCTACCTATCAGAATGTCAGCAGGCTGTACAGTGGCAACACCACCTCTCCACTCTTCTACCAGTTGCCTTAGAGGTCCCACAAGGCTCCATCCTTGGGCCTCTACTTTTCTCTCTATTCACCAATCAACTCCACACCTCCACTCTTCATGTCTCTGAGATTCAATATGCAGGCAACTCTACTCTAATATGCACAGCCTCCTCCCTACAAGACTTCCACACCATAATGTAGAAACATGACTCAGCAATTCCCAACTCATTCTAAACCCCAATAGAACAAAGCTCCTTCTCTTTTACCCTACAAGATCTCCCTCATCTTACCTAACTCTCAGTATAGAGTCCAAAAACAAGACTATTATCAACCCAATAACACACACACACTAAACTGCTAGATGTTAAAATTGACAATAATCTGAAATTTCACATTGCCCAAACCATTAAGAAGGTCCACAAGAAGCTAGGTCTTCTTTACAGAAACAAAATTTCTTAACTAGACAGGATGATGTGCATTTGCCAAGATCAGGGAAGGGAATTTTTGCAGCAGATATTATGCAATATTTGACAAACACTAGGCAGGATTTTGCCAGGTCGAAATTTTAACATTTCACAGATAGCAAAATTTGATTCACCTCTGATGGTTGCTAATACTAGGACCATTAATAATAAAGTGCTTTTATGGGAAAATTTGTTACATTTCCCCCAAGATTGATGTTGTTATAGTTGAGCAATGACTGGAAAGCAATTCTGTCAGGATATAAATGTTTTTACTGTAACAGACATGCTAACATAAAATCAGGTGAAGGTGTTATGAGTGGGATTAAAGATAGCTATTAGACCTGTGATTATTACATGTTCATTGATAATACCAGTACTATAGACTGTGTAACTGTGACAATAAAGACAACCCTGGAACACATAGCAATTGTTGGAGTGTATAGACCACCAAAGTCAAGAGCAGATGACCTAGAGGAATACATACATTTCTTACATGAAACACAGGAGGGAAGAATAATATTAGCTAGGGACTAAAATTTATCAGAAACAGACTAGAATAATGTTGATTCAACAACATCAGTAAGGAAATTATTCACAGAGTATATTCAGGAACAACAATTGTTTCAGTTTGTAAAACAAAACTACAAGGGGTCGGAACATACTAGATATTATTTGTGTCCCAAAGAAATTACTGTAACTTCAAGTCATGTTTTACCACCATTGATGTGCAGTGATCATGTGGTTAGTAAGGTTAATTTGTCTATAGATAATTCTGCCAAACTGAAATCTAAAGCAATGCATAGATGGTTAATTACAGATTATATGGTAGCAAAACAGTCACTATGTAAAACCAACTGTAATGAGGTGTTCAGTGGAAAAACTGCAGATGGAATGTGGAAAGTTTTGTAAGAGAAACTGTTTGAGTGCAAAATGTCAAAAAAAATGTTTAATATCAGGATATAGGCATACAATATCGGGGGATATATTTCCATAAGAACAAGATATCTGATTAAGGTTAGAGACAAAAAATATAAGAAATAGAAGAGAAGTCGAACTACAACTTTGAAAACTGAAATAAACAAGCTGGACAAACAGATTAAGCATAGTGTGAGACAAGATCAAGAAAATTTTGAAGAAAATGTATACTAAGATGTTGTTGTTGTGTCTTTCTGCTTTTCCTGGTTAGGGGTCGCCACAGCGGAACTCTGGTCCGGTAATGATTGGCAATAGATTTTTACGTACCGAGTTGCTAGCCCTGAAGCACAACGTACGAAGGTACGCCCATTCACGCATGACTCCACACAGAAGATGCTTTCGCTGAGAATCGAACAGGACAACGTCTTACTGTGAGGCGACAATGCTACCGCAGCACCACCACCGCAGTTATAAAATGCATATTAAGATACTGAGCATAATAGAAAACCTTTTTTATTGATACATAAGATGTAGAAGGAGTAAAGACACACAGATTGATAAACTGTGAGCAGATTCTAAAATTTATTCTCAGATACAACAGATTATAGATTTATTTTCAAAATCTTATCAGAACAGTTTGATTCCACAAAAGGGGTGATACGTTGTCCTAGTGACATCCAGGTGACCCCAGATACTGTAATAAATTAGATTATATCGAAAAATAACTGCACAAACTGGATGCAAACAAAGCATAGGGAGGAGATGGAATTAGTAACCTGAGAACACTTCAGCAAGAACTTACACTGCCATTATGTCTATTATTCACTAAGTCATGTAAATATGGGGAGATTCCTCAAGATTGGAGACATGTGCTTATTAAACCTGTCTTTAAGGGAAAGGGGAGTAGGACAAACCCAGAATTATATAGACCCTTGAGTCTACTTTCAAGTTGTAGAAAATTAATAGAGAAGGTAATATTGAATAAGTTATTGTCAGAACACGATAGGTTGGGACTAGAAACCATATATCAGCATGCATATGTTGAAAATAGATCTATCACCACCTGTAACATGATGTTCTATAACACTATAATAACAGCTATGAATGAAAACGTGTGTTGTGATGTAATTTATAAAGACTTAACTTCAGCATTTGATAGGGTCAAACACAAAACATTGATCAATAAATTACTACAACTAGGCATTGATGTAATCTTGATAAGATGGATAGCTGCATGGCTTACAAATAGAACATGGCAAGTATCATACAGCAACTGGATAGGTGAAATCCTTGGTTACAGTCAGGGTGTCCCACAGGGCTCTGTCCTAGGCCCTTACTTGTTTTGATTGTATCTTTCAGACCTAACTTTTTCATCTGAGAAGTTCTACAGTCTATACTCAGATGACCTGAAATTGGGCAAACTGATTACAAGTGTTACAGATAAGGCATGTCTGCAAAATAACTCGAACAAATTGACCATTTGGGCACAGGAAAATAATATGCTGATAAATACATCAACAACTAAGTATATGAGATTTAGGAGACATAAGCTGAAAGATGAATATTTATTAAAGCACACAGTGATTGAAACTGTAGACTCATTTAAGGACCTCGGTATATGGGTAGATTCAGCTATGAGTTTTTCTAATCATATCAACAAATTGGTTCATGATAGTTATAGAACTATAGGTTGTATAAAAAGATTTATAAAGTCTAGGAAACTAAAAATAATGAAGTCACTGTTTGTTAGTTAAATTAGACCCAAACTTGAGTATGTTATAACAATATGGAAACCCTATAAGATGACAAGCATGAGTAAACTGGAAAGAGTACAGCAGAAATATACCAAGGGCATCCATGGACATGAAAATCTAAGTTATTATGAAAGACTAAAATATGTGAATTGTACAATGTCTCTTACAGATAGCTAAGAGGAGATCTTATGCAGGTATATTGAGCATTTAGGGACAACTACCTCTGGGAATATTTGCGGTTATCAAAAAATACTAGAGAATCATTAGATAACCTGTATAGAAGATTCTTTAGGAATGAGAAGTGTACTAAGTGGTTCTCTGACAGAGTAGCTGATACATGGAACAGACTACCAAATTACATTAAAGCAGGCACTAGTTTAGACATGTTTAAGAACAGCCAGGACACTTATTATGGGAACAAGTGTTTCAGTATATTGGCAAGCTAGAAGGGCATTTATGCTCATGTTTGAAATACTTGTATGCATGTATGTAAAGTTACTATTGACCACACACACCTTCTGTCAACTTTCATATATGTCTTCTGAATTCTAACCAACCTCCATATAACTGATCTAACCAAGCTGGAATCCTGTTGCCAAATTTGCCACTGATGCCACACACAGGTCACATTACTGTACAGCTCTTGAACAACTAAAATGGCTAGAACGTCCTCAGCTGCTACACTCTAAAAAATTAACCTTTGCCCACAAAATCCTACATCAACCTGATAAAATCCCTGCTCTCCAAAATCTTATACAAGCATATAC
>NC_056738.1:567735944-567760566 GCF_019279795.1 Protopterus annectens | reverse complement strand
CTTTTTTAAAAAAAAAACCCAACCACTTTGGCCCCTAAGGGGGCCCCACCCCAAACCACTATTTTGGGTGTTCAAATAAAATTGTTCCCCCCAGAAAAAAAAAGGTACCCCACAAGGTAAAAAATTGCCAAGTGCCCCTACATGCCTGTCGACCACAACAATGCCACTGACATCAGAAAGTACTTTGATGTGTTACATCTCCTGACTGAGTGTGTGCTATCCAGCAAGTAAAAGGACATGGCACCTTGTTCTATCCCTGAAGTAGCCCAATCAATGTGTACAATGGCCCTTTTGTGATGGACACCACTGGACACCTGCAACAACTGTAGAGGCTGCAATTGTACCCCACAAAGGGAATACCATGCCTTATACATATGTCCCGTATGGGCAGATGCCTATACACATGTCCCGTATGGACAGATGCCAATAGCTCCAATTAATCCCCGTATCATACTGTCTATCTAGGTGCAATCACTACCTCAGTTATATAGCCAGGTCTCACCAAATGAGGTCAGGAATGCTACTTCTGAAGATACCAATCTGTCCACACAACATGCCCCAGAGACCTCAAGCACACTTCCACACTTCAAAGAACATGCATGTGAGACATATGCACAACCCAGACACTGCTGATGTTATGGAATATAAATCACATGCATGTGAAGCAGTGCACATCACTGGCCACCCACAAAATAGAAATCTGGATGAGTGGATGGGGAATACAATACCCACCCCTGGGGACCACTCCAGTGACTATACTCCTGAGCCACACTGGGGACTATTGTCATTTGGCCCAATGCCAGGGTATTCCCTTGGGCTAGCCTTGTAGAGCCTTCAGGTCCATTCACCTACTACACACCTATGAAGCAATGAACCTATGGATCTCAGTACTGTGTGTGTGTGTGTGTGTGTGTGTGTGTGTGTGTGTGTGTGTGTGTGTGTGTGTGTGTGTGTGTGTGTGTGTGTGTGTGTGTGTGTGTGTGTGTGTGTGTGTGTGTGTGTGTGTGTGTGTCTGTGTGTGTGTGTGTGTGTGTGTGTGTGTGTGTGTGTGTGTGTGTGTGTGTGTGTATATAATAATCTCAGTGTGTTTGGTCAATGAATATCCCCTTGTGGCTGTGGTTATTAGCAATCGGAGGTGTGCCCAAACCACAGCACGTACCATTCACCATTCTACAACAGATGTTATAAATCAACTTATACCTATGTACAACCCTCAGCCCTACAATCTGTGAGGAATATGCAATCACTGTGTTACAGACCAGGGATTTCCATGCACATACTGTACCCTGCCTATGACATGGTGGATGTGTTGCCACACTGCCATACCCAGTGGTCTTGTAGCAGGGCCACATCCTGGTGACATACAGATGCCTAGAATGGAAATGGGATACGGCATGTGAGAACACATTCAGTCAGCACTTCACCTGTGGGGGGAGAGAGGGGTAAAACTGGCACTGAATGTGTTGCCAAGACTGTGGCCAATATCTGTTGTCTCAGGATAGGTATTAGCACTGTGCAGTAACTTGCAGCACTTGTGTTTAATGCTGTGGAGGTTGTTGATGTAACTATCAAAGGCTGTTGTGACTATCGTCAGTGTCTGCTGCATGTCTGCCATCATAGATGCCTGTAGGGGATTCCATGAGGGATCCAAAGTTGTGTTTGAGGCTAATAAGGGAGTTCAACAGTTATAGGACACAACCTTTCTCTGCAACAGTGTCCACCTTCTGATGCACACTTTAGTAATGGCAGGGGACCATCACATTGTCTCCCAGTGTTTGGAGGACAGTGTCCGGGTTCAGTTGGCTCTGGCTAGTACCATGTACCTGTTTGTACAGTGTGTATGTGTATGATTCCACAGTCATGCAGCTATTTCCTATTGCCATGAGTACAGTGAAGACATCCACCCCTGTTTCCATGGCTGCAAAGTCAGATTTCGAGAGGTTTTGCAAGGTGGTTACCTTTGTGGGGGTGTGGCTGACATGTTGAGTTGCTTGTTGATTACAGCCTGTGTGAATCTCACCATGCAGGGATTGACATCTGTAGATTTGCAACAGTCCCATATTTAAGTATTCAACACAGGTCACGTTTGTTGCATCCTCTACCTGTGGTTAGTATGAGCTGGTCCAGGGCAATTGAAATAATGAACCCCAGATGTGTTGGGCCACTGTACTAGTGCTTGGCTACTTTCCCCAGGTGATGGAGGGGTAGTTGAAGACTCATACTATGTCAGTGTTGCTTTGGACAATTATAGATGGCAGAGTGTTGAGGAATGTGCATTGACAGTCTAGGGACATAGATGTGGACCCATAGCAGGCTATGGTCTGGATTGCACTATTACCCCAAGACAGTTGTACTGGAAGCATCTCCAGTGCATTATGATGGGATAGTAGTCTGGAAGTGTTCCTAGCCATAATGAATATGGAGACAACACCACTTGTGGAGGTGTGTTGTGGTCCATGTTTGGGGGCTGACAGCTGTGGAATGCGTCATAGCCTGATACTGCAGGTCTGCTGTCTGCTTCTGTGAACCACCTCTCCATTACAGCAGACATGTGTCCTCCACTCCAACTGCTATGAGTGACTGCATCCTGACAGTTGTTTACTGTTGAGCAGCATGACTCTCTTATTGCATACATGTGTAGCTGTTATGGTGGTAATAACATTAGGAACACTGCCTAATAAGGCATCATAGGGGTGGCAAGACACTTAGCCAGTACCTGGAAACCCAGCGGTGACAGATGTAGGACATCTGTGACAAGTCATTGGGTTTAGTCAATCATGTCATCCCAAGCAGAGAGGTACTGGATCCCCTGACAATGACACATATGTAAGCCAATGTTGCAGTCATTCATCTGTTGATAGTACAGCAGCATCATTCTGGGTGACAGCGGTACACTGCCCAGGTGTTTCTGTCACACCTACCTTGATCACATAATCAGAGAGTCTAACCATGTCTGTTGTCATGTAGTCCAGGGAGGTGTGTCCCAAGTCATTTACACCCACATGAATACAGAGTGATACTCGTAGTTGTTGTGGAGTGCCATGACTGGCTGTGTCATGTGTTCCATGCTGGAATGTGATAGATATTTAAATGTCACCTGCTCCATATTCAACTCAGTGAGTGGGATATGTGTGTGCCTCAGTATTGAGTTACCCATGATCACTGTATTGTGCAAGGTGGTTACCTAGATAGGTAGGAGTTCTAATCCCAAAACTGGAAAGTGTGTGTGAATCATGTACTAGCACTATAGTAGAGATACCTAGATGGACAGCCGTTCTATTCCCAATGCGAGCAAGTGTGTATGTGTGTGTGAATCTTGTACGGTCTGGCCTATACCATTTATGACCTGTGTACTACCCTTTACACTTCCTGTCCCTCCAATTTAGTAGTCCTGTTGATGTCATCCACCGTAGAAGTACCTTTGGAAGAGGGGGAAATGTATAAGCTCTGTGACACATCTGATAACTGTGTAGCAGTATAGTAAGAATACCTAGATAGGCAGGAGTTCTAATCCTAATGGTGGCAATTGTGTGTGAGGATCATATCTTGTGTGGCTTATACCATTTTGATGTGTATACCATACATGGCTGGTGACCACCTCCCACTACCATTACTTTATATAGTGTGATAGCATCTGCCTCACATGCAGCAGGTTAAACAATTGTACAGTCCTCTGTACAGATGTGTCTGGAATATCCATATGTTTGCAACCTATACGTGGTCAAAAGTGGTCTGTGTGCCTTAACAATGCCCATGTATGTGATACTATAGCCAAATAGGCCACAGTGAGTGTACTGAGACATATGGCAGCATGAGGTATCATACCTGACAGAAACATCATGCTGATACTATGTCTGCTGCCCTCACAGGTGGCCAGCCTTGTAGGTGCAATACATGAGTCTAGAAGCTTGGTTTTACAAGTGAACTATTCCTGTTATGGGTCACATTAAAGGCTGGAAGAGGTGTGGACTGTCATATTGTGGTCCTAATTAGTATGCAACAGGACCACCTTGCAACTTAAGAGGGGTGTGTACACAATTTATATCCACTGTATACTACTAATGTGTCATGCATGACCCTACCTTAGGCCATTTGTCCTGCCCATTTTGCTGGCCTCTGCCCAGATGTCTTGGCAGTGACAAGTTGTGAGGTATGGTACAGGAATGTTGAATTCACGTCAGATAGGTCCCAGTGGTGACTAGTTAACCCCAGCACAAGTGAACACACACAACAAGCAATATAGCTATTACATAAAGCAATATAGCTATTACTAATGGTTGTGTGCATGGTAAATTGCATGCACTTTACATGCCTTTGGTACTGCCAGGCAACAACAGAACAACGTCATAATCCCCAGCTTCAGGCTGCTGTTTCATATGCAGACCAGAGGGTCCTAGGTAGTTGTGAGAGGGAGTTATTGTCAGCAGACTCACATGTGGCCTTGGTACAGGATGGATGCAGCATGTCTGCACATCTACAGTACTAACCACAATAATACACAACGTCCTGTTCTCACCATAGATGTGCACCCCTGTGCATTAGAAAACCTCATCCACAACTGCAATCGGACCTGACACATGCATATAGATACAATACAGATACATGTATGTCTGTTACATTAGTGTACTAACCCCCACTGGGTCCTTACTTGCATGGTTCTTGTCCAGTGTGTGTGCAACCGACCTCCACAATGCTTCCCTCAGCATCATGGCTTGTGCGTTGGGGCGTGTGCCCCAAGTTTGGTGAGGAGCTCCTCGGTGGGTGTCAGTGGGGGCTAGATGACTGGTACCCCAGCTGTGGCTAGCTGGTCCCTTGCTACAGCAGCAGCCCATTGATGGGCATGACAGATGAGGTCAGTGGCCTGATGCTGTGCATGCTCATAGGTTTTGCTGTGCAGACCGGCACCATTTACTCTGTGGACCACACTGTTCCACAGGGCTGTCCTCTCCTGCACATCTTCTGCTCTCTGTCCAAATAACAGGGCATAATATCCAATCACATATTGGATGATGATGTCAGTTTCCCCAACAGAGAACGCTGGTAGGTGAGCACTCTGTGTGTTACCTGGAAGACATAAACAGGAAAAAGGTCACAAGACTTCATACCGTTGTTAAAATGCACATCATCAGTGGTTATTACCTGCAATTAATCCACACTACACTAAAACCCTCCAGGTTATCATGGCTATAACAGCTTGTATTACATGCCTGTCCCTGAGCTATCTTATTCCCCCTAATGTTGGACACTTGATTGCATAATCCTCTATTCTCCATTAATTTCTGAGTATAGGGTTGACAGTGGGCATCTTACATATGGATAGTGTCTGTATGGTGGTAGGTCTGTGGTTGACTATGGTGTGTGATGGAGCTGTGAGCACATGCCTGAGTTCATGTAGGAGGCAGATGTTATTATGCCCCATGGAGATATGCTGTTGTTGCCATCAGTAGGCAATGTGTACATGCTCACCACTACTAAGGAGAGTAGTGTGGCTGAAGTGCATATCCCCCCTGTACAACTGGGGTGGACAGGGTGGCAATGTTCCCAACTAACCTGTGTGATGCAGGTTGCCTATATCCATGGCATGTGTGTATGAGGTGTTCTTTACCCCCCAGTAAGGGTGAATTGTGTTATTTCCTCTGAGACTTATAACATATGTGGAGACAGTTGTGATTGTCCTTAGTGGTATGGATATGTCTGATTTATATTCATTGTCAGCTTCCAGGAAGTCACCTGTGAACTTACATGTTTGCTCAGATATAGGTGGACTTGCTTCCAAGTTGTTGCCTGCACCTATGTTTCCCTGTACAGCCAGTGTAGCAACCTATTATGTGGTTTGTGTATTGTTGCTGTCCACCAAAAGGGGATTACTCTGCCTTGGTGGAGGCTGGATATACAGGTCAGGTACTGCTGTGTCCATTCAGCTACAGTGGATATAAAGGGTACACACCCCTGATACACTGCCTGGCATTTCTACAATTGGAACATGACACCAGAAGAACCCATTCCATAACAATTCCCACCTGTAGTGTGACCTATAGCCTGTACAGTTCAATTGAAAACATAACAATCTGGTCTGTGAAAACATATGGAAATAATACTCAGTACAGTAAGCCAGTTGAATGAGTGTGCAGACCCTTAAAATTATATGTTGTGTATGCGCCTCTTGAGATGGTTACAGCAATCATCCATCTTGGTCTGGACTCTAACATCATGGCACATCTTCACTTGGCAATAGTTGGTCACCACCTAGAAACACCTTTGATTGTATTTCAAATGGAATTGTATAGGTTAGTGGTCACATTCAAGATGAGAAACATTATGAAATGATCTTCTGTGGTCTGACTGTCATACACCACACAAACCTCGCATTCCAACACTGGTGCAGGTGTTGATATAGCTGGTAGTGGTAAGCATTGGCAGAGGGTCATAACACAGGTGGACACTTCTCTGATTAATACTTGATAATCATGCCTACTCTAGTACCCATATCAGTGTCAGGCAATGCAACCACCAGTAGCTGTACACATATATGTTTGTTATATTCAAAAAGTGCAATCCATAAGATTTTCTCTGTTAAACCAGCCCTGAAAAGCAGGAAGCTAGTAGTAAAGTTGTAAATGTTTTTCTGATGCTTTTTATGGATTGCACTTTTTGAATCAACATATTGCTTATTTTATATATGCTTCTATATATACATTTTTTGTAATAAGGTTTTGATTGTCCATTATACATGCCAAGTGATTTTTTAATAATGTTAGAAGAGAATGATTTTTAGTAGAGTTTTTTATTTGCCTTATTAGTTTTATCAGTACTAGTTTTATAAATAGATTTCTTAAACTTGTTTTTTTTTATGGTGCTCATGTTGATATAGATGTTAGGTAAGAGGTTGTGTTTTTCAACACCAAGATGTGCTGATACTTTAAGAATAACAGAGTAGCAGGATATGATGCAATAATTGTTGTGATTAATGTGTGTATAAATTAGCTCTATTTTAATAGTGCTTTCTGGCTTGAAGAAACCCACATGGGTGAAAGAGCTTGCCACTGTCTGCAATAAACATTTGGATTTTAGTCTTTATGTGGACTTGTTTTTTGGCTTCCTGCCTTATTGAAACTAATTTGTTCATGCATTTTATCTGATGCTGATGTACTTTATCTTATGCTGATACAGCTGAACAGTCCTGGTCTGCTCCTCAGCGTTTTGACTTTGTGCTTAGTGTTTTACTTTTGCGGTAGGAACGTTTGCTTCCTGGTCATCATATTTGTTTGTTGCTATTATTATTATAATTATTAGTTATATGGTGCAGTCACTATAAAGCTCTGAGATTAGACCACAAGCACATGGTTCTCAGGCCAGTTATCAGACGTAAATAACTGCAACTATTCACCGTAATCTACGTTGTTTTATTGTTTTGCATTAATATCACATAAGAACTTGAAGCCTTTCTAGCAAGAAGTCACTTAACTTTTCAGCTATTTTGTACATTTTGTATTAGGTGCCACAGTTCGTTCTCACATATCCAAATATTTATGTGCTTGAAAATAGTGTGTGTGGTTTATTATACCATCTCTACACTCAAACTTTAAAAAGACTTGTAAAGGAAAAAAACGTGTGTGTGTGTGTGTGTGTGTGTGAGAGACCCCCTCCTTCAATGAACTGTGAAGCAAAGGCTGCAGTGGGAGTGTTAGTGCTCACATTGTCAAGCGTCACAAGAGGAAGATCAGTGCTGTAAACTGACTAAACTATCATGGGATGCCTGCAGGAATTATTACATTGGAATTGTCCTGATTTGTCATTACATTTCAACGATGTGAAAACAGATCCAGACCTTGTCAGGATTTTCATTTTGTTAAGTAAACTGGTAAATAAGAGCTGATAGACAGTGTTGTGGAGTACAACACTGGTGACCTCCTGTCTGTTTTTTTTTTTTTTGTGGAACAAGAACCCACTGGTATCTAATTAATTGGGGATCTAAAAATTCCAGCTTTGCCTTTAGTTAAAGACATTCCGCAACGTGTTTCTTTTAAGTATATTACTTAAATTGTCAGCATTAGTCATTGAACATTTGTAATTATTTTTAAGTGTCTGGAAGCCAGAGGTGAAAGGATCCTTCAGATATGATGTTCAAAGCATTCTGTCTCAAAAGTGAGAAACATTTTGTAAGTTGTAATCCGGTATTATTAACACATGCTTTAGGGAATGAATTGCAGGAAACAAACATTTCAATTCAAACTATTGTACTGTATGCAAACTTTCTGTGAGGTAACAAAGATAGAAAGATAGGTAGACAGACAGACAGATACACACACACACACACACACACACATATATATATATATATATATATATATATATATATATCTTATATATGCACACACACACACACACACACACACACACACACACACACACACACACACACACACACACACACACACACACAAACACACACACACAAACACACACACACTTTGGAATCTCGAAATACTGAAATGTCAAATTTCAGTATCTCGAGGCCAAAGTGTCGAATCTGCAGATGTGCAAAACTGCAGAATATCGAATCCGGAAATGTCGAACCCACGGTACTGACTGTGCATTAGGTAAATGTGGTGTTATTAAGGGTTTTGGGGAGGGTTTGTATGTCTGTGAGTGTGTTGGGGAGTGTTAGGTGTGGGTTAGGGCATGTAGGTGAGAGTGTGTGTGTGTGTCAGTGTTTAGAGTGGTGGTGTTTGTATCTGTGTTTGTGCGAAGGGGATGTGGATGTATGTTGGTGGGTTTTGTGTGTTGGTGTTTAGTGCAAACTCAGAGTTAGTATATATAAGTGGGGGGTGTGCAGGGGGGGCTTGTTACCCTGCTTATAGTAGGGTGTGTGTGTGTGTGTGTGTGTGTGTGTTGTGCAGAGGTAGGTGTACTTGTGTTTGTATGTGTGCTGTAACGGTCGCGGTTTTGGGTTTCAAGGTCTGGGTTTTCTTTTTTTTGTTTTTTCGGCTTTATAGTCTAGAAATACTGAAATTCGATATTTCAGTATTAAGTGAATCCACACACATATATATATATATATATATATATATATATATATATATATATATATATATATATATACACATGCAAGCACACACATAGATAGATAGACAGATAATGCATGGATTATATATAGAGACAGAGAGAGAGAGAGATGGAGACGTGTCTGTCATTGCTTTTCCACTTTCTCATATATGCATACTGTCAGGAATTCAGTAAATGCTCCATAATTAGCCACAAAATCAATTGAGATAATACATCAAGGGGATGTGAAAGGATCGGATGCCCTTGGTTTTGTTGAATTACTTCAGGAACAATAATGACAGTCTGTTACAGACCTAGAACAGCAGGGTGCAAACATCTCTGCCAATAGTGAAGGTTGCTGGCTATAAATAATACCTTCAGAGCTGAGATATTTTACTTTCAAAGTACAATGTCCTTGTTCTAGCTTTTAGAAAGCACATTAGATAAGGAGGCATAGTAGTTCTTGAGTTAAATATTTTGAAATATTCACTAAATACAACTGATGTGAACAATATAGCCCTGTCCAGAGAAAACAGGATACAAAAGCAACCTGAGAAGTAAAAAAGGCTGATTTTAAAGGGTCATTCGGAAAGGGGAAATAACTGAAAGGCAACACTAATTTGAAACAAGCGCTGCTGAATGGAGTATGATTTGTCTGTGAGGGAGACGGGTATTACTTCAGAAAAATCTTGGAGAAGAGTAATAAAGGGAAAAGTTTGTCTCAGGACCTACCTCACCACTCGTAGTCAGAAAGCAACAATGCAGGAGCTTCCTTTCTGCTCTTATAAAGCTGTAAGAGTGCAGGACTGGGCAGTTTCAGACGAGTGTGCCTGCAGTAGTTATGGTACTCTGCCATTCATTTAGGGTGTGTGTGTGTGTACGCACTCAAATCTTGCACCTTAGGTACAAGGGCCTGCATTCTCTATCCATACCACCACTTGTGATTCAGGGAGTTGAATTAGCTCTCAACTATCTAGATTTTCACAGAATATTTGGCTCAAAAATTGTGGTTGTCTGACAAATCAGTGGGAACGGAATTCACTAAATAATGATAGTCCTTTATGTTTCAGTCTTCCTGTCTTTTTAGGAAACACATGGTAACACAAAACACTATTTTAATAACTTTCTAAGATTATACAAGCAATATTAAAAATGTGTCCCTGGTTTTGGGTCTTTGCCCCCCCCCCCACAATAAATTTTGGCCTTTTCCAGATTTCTTCTGCTGTGAAATTGAGAGATTTAGCTGTGTCAAGTGGATGGTGCCTCACAGCAAGAGGTTCTCTGGTTCAATTCTCTTTCAGCTGGGGTGCCTTCTGTGTGGAGTCTGTATGTCCTCCTTGTGTTTGTGTGGGTTTCCTCTGGGTGCTCTGGTTTCCTCCCATGTTACAAAGACACTTGGGACCCAGGTGGACAGTAGTCTCTTCTTTGATAATCACATCGCCACAGTAGTCAGGAAATCATTCTATGTGGCACACCTCATCACAAAAGGGTTCTCATCCAGGAAAAAAGAGATAATTGTTCCCCTCTACTCGACACTCATTAGACCCATTATAGAGTACAATGAATCTTTTAGAATGTACCTCACAAGACAACTGCAGCAGCTGGAAAGGCCACAGAAGTACCTCACAAAGAGGATTACTGGCCTCAAACAAATGCCCTACACTGACCGTCTCAAAAAACTCCAGCTTTACTCTGTAGCATATCACCTACTCTGAGGAGATATCTGCCTGACATAAAGCTATGTTAAACCCAGAGTTGTTGGACATGCTACACCTAAAGAAATCCCAATCCCTCCGAGCTACATGCTCTAGGGACCTAAACCTTATGCATACAATAAGCAGGACATGCTGGAGGGATAGATTCCTGTCCCAGAGACTTCCTATACTCTGGAACAAGCTACTTATCTATGTCAAACAAAGTTCCTCATTAGCACTCTTCAAGAAAAATCTTGATGAGTGGACGGGAAATAGGAAATACACCCCAGGGATCACTTCTGTGTCTCTGCTCGACAGGGGCATGGGAAAGTAACTTTCTTGGGTGGCATAAGCCAGGGAAGCTTGTTGGCTAGGCTTACTTAGGCCCTTGGGCCGATAGCCTAGTACCTACCTATGAACCTATGGTGCATTTCTCCCTGGGCCACTGCTGAAAATTGGCTTCTTTCCAATTCGGACTTTCCCAGTAAACAAATGTTAACTAAATAAAAAGATAAAAAATGTTACAAGGAGCTGAGAGTTTCAGTGGAAGAGAAGTTTAGTGCTGCTTATTCCAAGTCTGCTTGGATTGCTAGTAGCACAACAGGTAGTAGCCTTACTTTTGATGCAGAAAGCTGTGGGTTCCACTCCCACAGTATGCAGATGGATCGCTGATACTGTACTGGGTTGTGCTTTAAAGGGAGTGGTTGCTGCTGTCCTGTGAATGTCCTCCTTTGGAGGAGTTACCTAGCAACTATGAGCCTGTCATCAGTTTGCCATGCATTCCCTATTGCAGTATTACTAGCTTATCATTTATTAATGTAACATAGGCAATTTATTCTTCAAGGGCAACATCCACTTTATTTGTAGATGAAACAATGAAATACAAATTTGTTTCCTAGCAGCAACCTCTTCATTAGTTAGAGATCCCTTTAATGTGGAATTAATTAGATGACTTACTTTTGCAGAGATTTTGCATATTTACTGATATTGGTGGATTGTAATGACAGATGTTTGAGTGGCCTTTTATGGTTGAAATTTTCTGAAATAGGTGGTTTTGTCATTATTGGTTCATATATTTTGTTTCATTGCTTAACAGAAGACTGTTCAAAACTACACATTTGAAACACATTCTAACACCTAGTGCTGTATTATACAAGGAATATAATTTAATACAATCAGGAAGGTGAATCAAAGAATGCATACATGTATGCATGGCCCTAAAAATGTGTTTGAAAACAGCCCAGAAGAAAGTGTGAAAGGCTCAAAATCATGGGCAATTTTTAAGCTTTATTCTTGTTACCAAAACAATGGATGAAGGTAAAAAAGTTCACACCACATTACCTTGACCTGGCCAAGCCTTTTGACACAATCCCCTACTCAGGTGTAGTACAAAATATGAATAATGCAAAAGCGAAGACTTGCATCACTTGCTGGATTGCCAACTTGCTCACAGGATGCGGGAGATCAAAATAGGGGAAGAGACCAGTCACCAATGTAGTTGCTCAGGGTTTGGTGCTGAGACTTTTTCTGTTTGGCATATACATCTCAAACGTAAAAGGAAATACCAAAGGGCTTTGGCCGGCTAAGTTTAAGATGATTAGAAGCTAGGAGCAGTTATTGAATCCCCAAATGACTTAACCATCATGCAGGAAGGTTTGTCCCAAATAATAAGTGGTGTCAAAATCATGACAAGACCCTCTGAGAACTGACCCAATTGTTTGGCATTTAGGAACTTGTGTGTACAGTGGCCTAACCTTTGACCAACATGTGCCCAGACTCATAAGAAAGTCTTTCTATATTGCACAGGTTATAAATAGATTGTCACTAGATCTAGAGATGATGTTTTCCCCCTTTACAAATGTCTCATTAGGTCAATCATTTTGTATAATGCCCACTTTGACATGTATCTGTCCAGCTCCATGCAACAATTGGAATACCATCAGAGATACCTTACTAAAAGGATATAAGACTTAAACAATAGGGCTTGCATGGACCACCTCAAAAATTTATTACTATGCTCAGTATCCTACAGAGTGCTTAGAGGTGACATGTCTGGCATACAAGGCATCCTCCGACCTAATACAGATGGACCTACTGAACATCAGTACATCAAATGGCATCAGAAATAGTCCAGGTATCTAAACTGAATGTTGTGGCAAGATGGATATATATCGCAGAGGCTACCACTGTTCTAGAACAGACTATCCATAAAAATAAAACAAAGTTCATCCACCCATATTCATATGCAACTTGGATCTAATGATGAGTAATAGAAAATGTACTCCAGGATTGCCCCTCATGCCACTAATGGGTAGAGGCAGTTCCTAAATGTTGCATCCATTACATGGGTCCCCTCAAATTATCTATGGTATGATCACAGTTATTCTCACTAGGGATAATATGCAATTATCAGCCATGGGATAGGTAAGACCAATATGAAAATGTTAATTCAAGCACTAAAAGGGAATTGGATAAGCTTAAAATGTCCTCCAAGTGAACCTATGTTGTGGTAGTAAATAGTTATAAGAAATTGCCCTTTTTACATCACTAAGTGACCCTCTCACCATCCACCCCCCCCCCCCCAAGTCTTCAACAACTTCCAGCGCCGCTGCTCAGTACATGAGTAGCTTTCCTAGTTAATGGTGGGGTAGTTGAAGTCAACCAGTATGAGAGTGTTAGGTTGGACACTAATATTCTCCAGGGTGTTTACGGACATGGAGTGTGAGTCTTGGGACATGTTTGGGGACCTATAGCAGGCTACAATCTGGACCACTGTCTCACCTAGTGTTAGCTACACCTACAGGATCTGTCATGCATAACGTTGGTCAACCACTCTGGAGGTGTGTGCATCCTTTATGACTATGGAAATACCACCACCTTTGGAGTTTCAGTCCAAGTTCTGCAGCCAAAAGGTATGGAATGAGTTATAGGCTGGTAGTGCAGGGATGCTTCCTGCTGCTTTTAACCAGGTCTCTGTTACAGTACAGATGTCATTGTTCCCTATTTTAAGGAATACTTCCAGTGAGTGCATTTTCAGACTTAGACTTCTAGGGTGCAGCAGCATGAACCTCAGATTGCATGTGTTTGTATCTGTAATATGTGTGTGTGTGTGTGTGTGTGTGTGTGTGTGTATGCATATATGTAGATATAAATGTGGGTGTATCTCTCTCTCTCTCTCTCTCTCTCTCTATATATATATATATATATATTATTTATGGATTTATCCACATATATGCATCTCCATACATATATACATGTATATATAGAGAACTTGACCGATTCTACAGACTCCTTTCCCTACTGTTGAATGACTGTACTAACTGATATGTTTGGAAAATCATAACTGTTTTATATAGCTCAGGTGTGTAATGGTACATTGCTTTGATTGTAGTTTGCAGTCCCTGGGTTCAAGACTTGGCAGGACTTATTATTTTGTTGCAGGGCAGAACAGTTGCTGCTGGGGAGGTAGATAAGGGCAATAATTAAAAGAGGTCCCTAGTTTGGGCCCCTTGACCCCCACTTTGACAGCCTTTGTACAGATTTGTTGCAGTAAGAGGCTCAGAGTGTGGATCTGATGTCCGACTGCACTATATATATATATATATATATATATATAGACATATATCTGAATATGTATGTAGGGATATACATATAAAATATGCACACACACACACACACACACACACACACACACACACACACACACATATATATATATGTAAATAAATACATGCATACATATAAATATCTCTGTATATACCCCCAAAAAAAAAAAAAAAAAATAAATATATATATATATATATATATATATATATATATATATATATATATATATGTATGTATATATAGACATATATCTGAATATGTATGTGTATGTGTATGTATGTATATATATATATATATATATGTATATATTTTTTTGGGGGTATATACAGAGATATTTATATGTATGCAGGTATTTATTTACTTATATATATATATGTGTGTGTGTGTGTGTGTGTGTGTGTGTGAGTGTATTTTATATGTATATCCATTCATATATTATGTAATAATGTTTATATATATATATATATATATATATATATATATATATATATATATATATATACATATATATATTTATACATGCATCTCCATGCACATATACATTTATATATATATTTGTGTACAAAACTTAACTGTTAAACATTTTCCCTACTGTTGAATGTCTCTGCTGAATGATATGTTTAAAAAAACATCAGATATATCTACAGCTCAGGTGGCTTAGTGGTAAATTGCTGTGGCTGTGGTATGCAGGGTCCTGGGTTCAAGTCTTGCAAGGACTGATTATTCTCTTGCTAGGAAGAACAAGGGCTGTTGGATAGAGAATGATTATGGCACTTTTAAGCAGTTGTAAGTGGGTTTGCATGGCAGTAAGCAATGCTAACTTCTGTTTAACTATGATGACAGACAGCCTTAAAAGTGCCTAATCTGTGTTGGAATCGCTTAGCACCGCACAAACAGGTTTAGTCCCCCTTATTACTGCTTACTCCCATTTACCACTACGCTAATTTCTTTAAAATAAAAGAAAGAAGAGTTGATAGGAAAGTGGTGAAAAAGGGGGCATGAAGGGGGAAAAACAATATGAAAGATAGCACACCTTAAACAGGCAAACGAACCAATAAACTGAAATAAAGAACCACACTGCAGGCACAGAATATCACATTTGTTAGCGCTTTTGTTTACTCAGAATAGGCAAACTTCATCAGACAAATTACACAAAGCATAATACATCCTTAAATAGGCAAAACTTAATTGACATCACCAATTAATCAATTAAAAATCAGACTCATATTTAAAGAGACATGAACCAGATTTTGCATAAGTACACTCATATTCATACTATAAAACCTACATCAGTACAAATATCAAACCATGCCTTACATAAATATAAACATAATTTGCAAATACATAAAAAATGTTAAAAATCAATGTTAATGCATGAATTCATAAATTAACATTATTTTTTATCTTTTTAAAGCCCTCATTTTAAGGTGCTTCCAATAGAAACAGAATCATTAAGGCCAGAGAAGACCAGGGTATTCAATTTAAGTTGCCACATTAATTCCTTTTCATCCAGCTTCAAAGAAACTGGCCCACCCCTATTATTTTCATACACTTTATCTATAACAAGAAAGACAAACCTATGCTCAAGATGATCTTTAATGTGCCTAGCTAAAGCATTATTTAAATTCAATTTTTCAATAGCGTACAGATGTTCGTAAATTCTGTTCTTAAGGGTTCTCTCAGTTTTCCCAACATAAAAGAGTAAGGTGCAGGTACTCAAATAAATAACCCCCTTTGAATTACAATTGAATTTACCCTTAATGTTATATTTCCTTCCAGCTATTGTGAAGGAATTCCTAACATTAATGTGTTTGCACCACCTACAAGCTTCACATTTAAACATACCATTATGTGGCAAGTGTGATTTAGGGGTCTGATTTTTCCAAGATGCATTTTATGTTCCTGCCTTTCCTAAAGACCACTTTAGGTGAATCACCCACACATTTATGAATAGTGCTATCCTCAGTCAAAAAGCACCAATTCTTCATAAGAATAGATCTTAAAAGTGGGGCATCCAAAGAAAATGTAGTAATAAAACTCAATTTCTCTGTGTTTTGATCTAATTAAATTGAACCATCAGGTACAATAGTTGACCCAACATCTCCGGCCATATTATCCCCCATAATATTCTCTCCAACCTCAGAATTTAATACATCAGGTTCAATTCCAAAAACAGGTAAAGCATCCCTCACATCTTTCTTCAATAAGGGTTTAAACAAACCATTCAACCTCTTGTGGTGAACCTCACAAATCAAATCATCCAAAAGAACACTAGGGTATCCATGTTTAGTAAACATTTCTTTCAACAGATTACACTCATCCAAAAAATCATTATCCAAGGAAACCATTCTAGCTGCCCGAACAAGTTGACCTTTAACCACCGCCCTTTTCTGAAAATGGGGGTGGCAGCTAGAATAGTGAAGAAAGGCATTAGAATACATTGGTTTCCTAAATATTCTTGAAATAAATCTTCTGTTCGAAACATCTTTAATTAATTCGACATCTAAATATGAAATTTTATCAGTTTGAAATTCCCAAGTAAATTTCAAAAGATCGGTGTAATGTGTTATATCTTGGATGAACAATTCAGCTGAACTTTTGTCCCCTTTCCAAAGAATAAAAATATCATCCAAAAAACGGGTGTAACAGGCTACCTTTTGTTGAAAAATGACATTCTTAAATAAAAAATGTTTTTCCCAAAAGGCCATAACTGTGTTGGCAAAGGTGCCCCCACAGGGGGAACCCATGGCCACACCCGTTTTTTGTAGATAAAATCCTGTCAAACAAAGTAGTTATTCTTGAGCACCAATTCTAATAAATAGATAATCAAATCAGTAATGGACCCATCAACCTGTTTCTCCGACAAATATTCCCTCACCCAATCACAACCGATGTCATGTGGTATCACTGTGTATAAATCACAGACATCGATTGTGAGAAAATTTATCTCTTCAAAAAAAGGGAAGTTGTTAATGTTCTTCAAAAAGGCCTGTGAATCCCTACAAATCTGAGGTTCATCAATTTACACCAATTTTAGTTTATGGTCAACAAACTTTGCACAACCATATGTGATGGACTGCCTACCATCAACAATGGGACAAAAAGGGGGATCCCGCAAGTCTTTATGGATCTTGGGTAATCCAAAAATTACAGGGGTAATGGGGTAACTAATACAAAGATAGTTGTATAAATCAAATTTGTTTATTGATGGATGTATTGACGTTGATTTATACAACTATCTTTGTATTAGTTACCCCATTACCCCTGTAATTTTTGGATTACCCAAAATCCATAAAGACTTGAGGGATCCCCCTTTTCTTCCCATTGTTGATGGTAGGCAGTCCATCACATATGGTTGTGCAAAGTTTGTTGACGATACACTCTGGAACAGAATCCCAGTCCATGTTAGGCAGAGCCCCTCACTAACTCTATTCAAGAGAAGTCTTGACGAGTGGATGGGAGATCGTAGGTTTACCCCAAGGGTCATCTCTGTGTCACTACTAGACAGAGGCACAGTAAACTAAACCCTAAATGGGCGTAGTATTCTCATCCTAAGGGGTGGTGAAAGCCACACACACTCTGGCTAGGCTTATAAACGCCCTAGGGCAGATAGCCTAGTACGAACCTATGAATTGATGAACCTCAGATTTGTAGGGATTCACGGGCCTTTTTGAAGAACATTAACAACTTCCCTTTTTCTGAAGAGATAAATTTTCTCACAATCGATGTCTGTGATTTATACACAGTGATACCACATGACATTGGTTGTGATTGGGTGAGGGAATATTTGTTGGAGAAACAGGTTGATAGGTCCATTATTGATTTGATTATCTATTTATTAGAATTGGTGCTCAAGAATAACTACTTTATGTTTGACAAAGAATTTTATCGACAAAAAATTGGTGTGGCCATGGGTTCCCCCTGTGGGGCACCTTTGCCAACACAGTTATGGCCTTTTGGGAAAAACATTTTTTATTTAAGAATGTCATTTTTCAACAAAAGGTAGCCTGGTACACCCGTTTTTTTGGATGATATTTTTATTCTTTGGAAAGGGGACAAAAGTTCAGCTGAATTGTTCATCCAAGATATAACACATTTCACTGATTTTTTGAAATTTACATGGGAATTTCAAACTGATAAAATTTCATATTTAGATGTCGAATTAATTAAAGATGTTTTGAACAGAAGATTTATTTCAAGAATATTTAGGAAACCAACATATTGTAATGCCTTTCTTCACTATTCTAGCTGCCACCCCCATTTTCAGAAAAGGGCGGTGGTTAAAGGCCAACTTGTTCAGGTGGATAGAATGGTTTCCTTGGATAATGATTTTTTGGATGAGTGTAATCTGTTAAGAGAAATGTTTACTAAACGTGGGTACCCTAGTGTTCTTTTGGATGATTTGATTTGTGATGTTCACCACAAGAGGTCGAATGGTTTGTTTAAACCCTTATTGAAGAAATATGTGAGGGATGCTTTACCTGTTTTTGGAATTGAACCTGATGTATTAAAGTTTGAGGTTGGAGAGAATATTATGGGGGATAATATGGCCGGAGCTGTTGGGTCATCCATTGTACTGGATGGTTCAATTTCATTAGATCAAAACACTGAGAAATTGAGTTTTATTACTACCTTTTCTTTGGATGCCCCGCTTTTAAGATCTATTCTTATGAAGAATTGGTGCTTTTTGACTGAGAATAGCACTATTCATAAATGTGTGGGTGATTCACCTAAAGTGGTCTTTAGGAAAGGCAGGAACATAAAATGCATCTTGGAAAATCAGACCCCTAAATCACACTTACCGTTAAATGTGAAGCTTATAGGTGGTGCAAACACATTAATGTTAGGAATTCCTTCACAATAGCTCGAAGGAAATATAACATTAAGGGTAAATTCAATTATAATTCAAAGGGGGTTGTTTATTTGAGTACCTGCACCTTTTGTGGGGTCTTTTATGTTGGGAAAACAGAGAGAACCCTTAAGAACAACATTTATGAACATCTGTACGCTATTGAAAAATTGAATTTAAATAATGCTTTAGCTATGCAAATTAAAGATCATCCTGAGCATAGGTTTGTCTTTCTTGTTATAGATAAAGTGTATGAAAATAACAGGGGTGGGCCAGTTTCTTTGAAACTGGATGAAAAGGAATTAATCTGGCAGCTTAAATTGAATGCCCTGGTCTTCCCTGGCCTTAATGATTCTGTTACTATTGGAAGCACCTTAAAAATGAGGGCTTTAAAAAGATAAAAAGATAAAAAAAATAATGTTAATTTATGAATTCATGCATTAACATTGGTTTTTAACATTTTTTTATGTATTTGCAAATTATGTTTATATTTATGTAAGGCATGGTTTGATACTTGTACTGATGTAGGTTTTATAGTATGAATATGAGTGTACTTATGAAAAATCTGGTTCATGGCTCTTTAAATATGAGTCTGATTTTTAATTGATTAATTGGTGATGTCAATTAATTTTTGCCTATTTAAGGATGTATTATGCATTGTGTAATTTGTCTGATGAAGTTTGCCTATTCTAAGTAAACGAAAGCGCTAACAAATACGATATTCTGTGCCTACAGTGTGGTTCTTTATTTTAATATGAAAGATAGCTAGGGATGTGCAGGACGGGTGTAGGGAAGGTCCATAGCTGTCCATTTCTTCTACAGCAACAGCTGTGCATAGATAGTAAATTTGGCCCCTCAAACCCCTGATAGAGGGGTGAGGACAACAATAATGTGTTGTGAAGCCAATTAGTCCAGATTACGTGTCCACTGAACATGTGTGCGAAATGGACAGCAATGTATGGGTCACATTTTTTTTAAGGTGAGAGTGGGATGTTGGGGAAGGTTAGTAGGTGTATTTGGGGAGGTAGGTTGGGTAGGAAGACAGACAAGACAACATACAGGGGTAGTATATGACACATGTAGGGGGTAAACACCTTGAACAGGGAGGGATATTTGGTAATCGGAAGTCCACAAGCCTCCAAATGGATACAGTGAGACTGAGGTCCCCACCCATGGGCAGTCACCACTGCACCTTCACTGTCCCAATGGTGGCTGTGCTAGGGGCTGAGCAGGAAGGGCAGGCTGACCCTCTAAATGCACCATGCAGCCTTCAAGCTGATGTAGGAGACCTTCCAATTCTTTGCAGAGCTCACTAAGCACCACACCCTGGACCTGACTTTGGGTGACAGGATCCTGTCCGCACCCGGGGGGATGAGCCCCATTCCCTGATGCGGTTCCACCCAAAAGTGGTGCAGGACCAGCAGATGAGGAGGTCTTGGGGTGGGTCCCAGATGTGCTGGGGCCCAGTGCCACGGCCAGATGAGAAGGAAGAGATGGATCCACTGGGTTCAGCCTTCCCAGATGTGCTATGGTGTTGCAGTTTTAGAATATATGTTGGTTAGTAATGGTAAACATATTCCAGGATTAGTTATAACAGCATGCATGAGCATTCCCGTTAACCCAAAACAACAGCTATGGAACATTTGCATAGCAAACAGAAAACATGCATATATGGAACCACAGTGGGCATTACACAAGGCATCCTCTGACCTAATACAGATGGACCTACTGAACATCAGTACGTCAAATGGCATCAGAAATAGTACACTGATTGCATCAGGCCACCAATTATAGCATTTGAACAGGGAACATTAATTGGAATGCATTTCAACATTTGTAGAACAATAGAACACATGTCCCAATGGTAGGTTTGGTGGAAAACATATCTATTCATTTATGTGTTTTGATTATTGGTGAAGATAAGGTGGGGGAGAGAGAGAGATGTCAATTAACAAATGTAGATTCTTGCAGTGATTACAGCTTTAATGATCATTGCTTTAATCATTACTCTACAGGTATTATTACAACAACCTATGGGCTTGGTTTGGGCAGTAGTATGTTTGTACACATTGTATAACTACAGCCTTTTTATAGCTACTTTATGCCTTCTCTTACCTGGCAGACCTGTGGAGGGAATGTCTGTTAACACTACCTGACTGTTTCTACCCATATTCACATAGTCAGGGTTACATATATGCACTCATAGTGTGTGTGTGTGTGTGTGTGTGTGTGTGTGTGTGTGTGTGTGTGTGTGTGTGTGTGTGTGTGTGTGTGTGTGTGTGTGTATGCTACTGCCATATTCTGCCTTGATTTCTATTGGTCACACTTGTTGTTGGCAGCAGGAACCAGTAGCTGTGACAGCATGACACTTTTGAACATTTCTTGGGGGAGACCATTTGGTGTATGTACTTATCTTATTGTCATTTGAAGCCTTGGGGTTGGACCATGGGTGGTGGACACAGTATAACTACAGCCTTCTTATAGCTACTTTATACCTTCTCTTACCTGAAAGCATGGCCGGCCTTAGGCATAGGCCAACTAGGCGGCCGCCTAGGGCACCGCTGTAGCAGGGGCACTTTTCCAGTATTTATTTGGTGTAGGTAGACCAGGTTGGGGGCACCTGGGTGGTGTGGGGGGGTGCTGTGGAGCCCTTTTGCCTAGGGCACCAGCTGACCTAAGGCCGCTGCTGCCTGGAAGACCTGTGGAGGAAATTTCTGTTAACACTACCTGACTGTTTCTACCCATATTTACATAGTCAGGGTTACATATGTGCACTCATTTTGTGTGTGTGTGTGTTACTGCCATACTCTGCCTTGATTTCTATCGGTCACCCTGGTTGTTGGCAGTAGGAACCAGTAGCTGTGACAGCATGACACTTTTGAACATTTCTTGGGGGAGACCACTTGCTGTCATTTGCAGCCTTGGGGTTGGACCATGGATGTTGGACACAGTATAACTACAGCCTTCTTCTAGCTACTTTATACCTTCTCTTACCTGTCTTACAGAGGCACTAACTTTGTCAGATGAGATTTGATTGTTTAATGCTTTGAGAGCTATAGTTGTTGTGCATAACCTGTACACATTTCAATTCATACAATACCAGAGTAAACACAACCAGTCTGGGGTTCTAAATTTTACTGACAGACAGTTACAGTTTTATTTATATATAACCTGTATGAGACTATTACTGTAATATTGTCTGGTTTATTCAGTACAAACCATACCCTTTTTTAATACTGCAAGGTGACATTCTACTCCTTTACATTTATTTGGTATGAATACTACAAGCTAGGTTGTTACTTACCAGCCTCACAATGCAGCCTTTGCAACCTGCTTGCATGTGCTTCCTGGTTTACAACCTACTCAGCTGGAGCTGTAAAGAAGAGAGAGAAATATTTATGCATACCTATCCATCACATACACAGGCTGGACTTTGGTAAGCAGTTATTGATATGAATACTTACACATGCCTGGGACATCAACCCTCTGCCACGCTTCTTGGACACACGGGTCCAAGAGCTCCCTCTTCCTCAGCCTCAATTTGGCATAGTGCTACCAGACCTGCTCACCAGTCCGAGGGATGCCAGTGGCACTGGTGATATCGCGGGTGAGACTTTCCTATGCCTCTGCTTTGTATTGGAGCCCTGGTACTGGTCCTGCAGCAATCTCACACCATGGTTTTTAACAAGGAGTCCTACCATGACCTTGGACTCCTGTATGCCCCAGGGCTAAACCTGAAAGCACATACCCTCTCCAGCATCAGCCTTACAGCCTATAGTAGGGAGCTACAACCAGTTATGAGCTGTATTCCTACCTGCAAGGTTTAAATATGGCCGATTTCCTGCACTTTGCCGTGATTGCATGGTTTTGAATATGCTAAGATAAGCTATGGGCAAACCTGTTTAGCTAAGGTTGGCAGTGCTTAAAGGGGCAGGTTCAGCACTGCTTACCAATGGGCAAGTTTGCTTATCTAAGCTACTTATTGCTTAGCATTCATATTTAAGCAATGCTTACACCTGGAAAGCATAGCTGTGCAATGCTTAGTATTGCTTAAATTTTATTTTATAGACTATCAGCTTTATGGGATTGATTCATCATTCCTGACATATTATAATTATGTTTACCTTCCCTGACATCCCCCTATGTGCTTTCATTACATTTATTCTTGTGTTACTATACTGTATGGGGCACTTGTGTTTATATGGGGATTTTTCATAATTTCTGGACTGACATCTCATTTTTGGATCTGCTATACTACCCTGGGTAATAAATATTATTTACTACCTCATTTATTACAACATATGACTTCTATAACTGCTTCTTAAAAGTAAAATGACTTCTTTGGGGCTCGAACCGTGAATGACTGCATGTAAAGCAGCAGCTCTGACAGCTACACTATTTTAGTCTACTTGCTCAGTTGATATATTCCTATTTAACTCCTTCAGATATTTAAGCTATGCTAAGCACAGGTACACAAAGTGCTCATGCTCAGCTATGCTTAAACTTTATTGCGCCAGAAAAAAACAGAAAATAATTATTACATTTATGTTCATTTTATTCAATGTGGGGGGCTGTGCTTATGTTTCATCACACTTATAACACTGATGGGCAAAGCCTTACATGATGTGGGGGGAAGTAGTTTTAAATATTGCTGTCACAAACCTTGACAGTTGACAGTATAATATGTGTTGCATTAGTGTACTTTTATAGTGGGTATGCAGTCATACCTATCAACCTCTTAGAGCACACAGTCAGTACAAAGCCTTACATGATGTGGGGACAGATAGGGCCAGGTTTAAAATATTGCTCTCAAAAACTTAGAAAGTTGACAGTATGGTAGGTTTTGCATTTGTGTGACTTTTATGCTGTGTTTGTGGCATATATCTGGACATTCTGATAGTATCTGTACATTTAGAGGTATGCCACAGATACTTACTGTGTCAGCGGACATCCTCTTTCCTTTTGAATTCCCGAACAGCAATTTTGGAGTGCAGGGGGCATGTATATTCTCAGAACAGTGCTCTCTGACATGCCCCCTGCACTCACACACATACCTGTATCAATATTAGAACACGGCAGTGCACCTTCATGCATATACATGATGCGCTGCTGTGCTGCATGGGAACGAACCATTCCATGCAAGAATTAACTATTCTTGCATGGAAGTTTGTTGAATCCCGGGGATTGTGTAGACAGTAGCACAATGATTACCTCTGTAATGCTACATGCAAATTGAGCGTTTCAGAAAGGGTAATGAACTAGGAGCTAATTAACATATTCCATGTGCCCAGAGGGTTTTTTTTACAACATAAGTGCAATTTGAGTTATGTATCTTCATTCACACTAGGGAAGATTGCCTTATTTCCTAAGTGCTACTGAACCTACTACTGCAAACTCTTTCAATATATCACAATTCGGTAGTGAGGAT